>NW_013666828.1:40609-53367 GCF_000517525.1 Limulus polyphemus
TGCTTAATTCAGCAAACGAGTAAATAATTCGACAAAATACTGCAGAGAACTGATCTACTTTTGAGTTACGGCAGAGAAACTCCTTAGAGTTCTGGCAATCGCCTGAAAGAAATTATAAACAAGCACAGGAGATTAGTATTTAAAGCGAACTTGTAGGTAATTTTACTTCATCTGGATAACTTAGAAATAATTTTAAAAGTAACACAACGCGATATCATATGTTACGATAATAAGTTAATTTTTGTAAGAGTTATGGGTTTGTAATTTAGGAGAGGTTTAAATACCAATAATTTTTTAAAGTTAGTGTTAAGTTGTATATTTGGTGATGAGGTATCAAAGTATGTATATCATGTTGATTAAAATAGTAAAGATAACTTCGTTTATTTTGCCAACTTCGTAAACGCTTTCACCCCACAGTGGCTCAGCGGTAAGTTTGACGCTAAACATCGAGTTTCAATACTTATGGTGGGCAGATCACAGATAACCCAATGTGTAGATTTGTGTTTAACAACAACTAACCAGTCAACCAACATAACCACTTTCATTATCTGGCCTTAGCAGCTAGGTTTAAATGCAGAGAGCCTAATAAAATGACCAGCTAACATAGTTTTAAGCTGGACCAAACCTACAATACATGTGATCAAGTATTAAGAATTTCTCCAGTAGTACAATATCGTAATAGAAAAGAAGTCTGTATGAAAAAACAAAGGAGCGCTTGATGTAGTGCAACTGTCTTCTGTAACCCGTTTATCACAAATTTTTCTCAGTTAAAAATCAGGGAGACTTTTAATTAGATTCTATTGCTTGTAACTTAAACCTCCAAAAATACAGGACCCACTCAATTTCTGGGTGCAGGGAAGGTGTGATAGGGGCAAGAGCATGCCTAAAATTTAAAATAGTTATAACTGACTGGAATTCCGGAAAAAGAAAAAAAAAACTAGCATGAAAGTTAAACGCCTCATTTGTAAAACAGTTTACTTTAAACTTATACGATGTTATTTCAATTGTTTAACTAAGGATTTTGTTTATAAGTATATCATATATAATACACTTGGCATAGTTAATCTCTGTACCTGCTAATAAGGATGTAAAACAGTTTACTTTAAACTTATACGATGTTATTTCAATTGTTTAATTAAGGATTTTGTTTATAAGTATATCATATACAATACACTTGGCATAGTTAATCTCTGTACCTGCTAATAAGGATGTAAAACAGTTTACTTTAAACTTATACGATGTTATTTTAATTGTTTAACTACGGATTTCATATATAAGTATATCATATACAATACACTTGACATAGTTAATCTCTGTACCTGCTAATAAGAATGCAAGATAAAGAAATTAGTACATACAAATGACCTTTGAAGACTAGGAAACCACTTGATAGCTAATAAAGTTTGGAGACGTCTTAAATGGGTAACGAAAGAAAACTTTATTACAAGTTTAACAGAGTAACAAATTTACAACGTTTCGAAAACTATCTGGTGATGACAAAACTTGTTTAAACGTTGTACATTTGTTAGTGTCTTTAACTTGTAATAGTTTTCTTTGTAACCCATTTAAGCCTGTAAATAACTGTAATTAAAATATTTTTTCAAGAACTGTCATTAATTTTTAATATTTTTTTATTAATTACTTGTTACTGGACTGTTGTACCTGAGATAATTTATTTCAAATTTTGATTTTAAAGAAAAATGCGTAATCCTGAACAGAAACATGCGCAACTCGAAATATACCTAACCTTATATATTTTGGACATAGGGTTCTAAGTAAGCAGAAAAACGAAACAAAAACGACAATAATATTTCCAGAACTAACATTTATAGCTTCTAAGGGCCTGAGAGAGTGAGAGCGACGGTGGGTGAATTTATATTTGTTACATACGGATGTAAATTTCACAATAACTCTCAGAGTTAAAATGAATCGGAAACTGACTTAATTTCAGGTCGATAAAATTTAGCTTATTCAGGAACTGTGTCCATTAATGGAAAATACTGGCTAATTCAATGAACTCGTGTGAATGTTAAGCTGAGAAACAAGGTGACCCACCTAAACCTCTATTGTGTGTAATGGCAAGCTCATCATGAGAGATGTTTTATGTTCGGGAATGGTTCATAATGTATAAGCCTTTAAGTGAGAAAACGCACGCATATGGTTTATACACCCTATATGATTAGCCGAGAACAGTATAGCTTAATAAATGTTCACGTGACTGAGACAAAGAAAGATTATAAGGGAATTTTTACAAGCGCTTTTGCCTGTCCATGGCATTAACTTTGTCGCTAAGTGGATTTTACAAGTGAAAAAGGGTGTAACTTCAGATCAAAATACCACTAAGCGGAATTGGCATAAGAGAGTCTGAAAAAAAGATAAATTCTCTGTTTTTGTATGTCGAAAACATAATCGACATTTTTCTTTATCTTATTGTAAAATGATTAACCTTCTGACAGGCGTCATATAGCTGGCGAACATCTTAATGTAAAATGCTTAACCTTCTGACAGGCGTCAAATAGCTGGCGAACATCTTATGTAAAATGCTTAACCTTCTGACAGGCGTCAAATAGCTGGCGAACATCTTAATGTAAAATGCTTAATCTTCTAACAGGCGTCAAAGAGCTGGCGAACTTATACCGGAAAAAAGATTGTTTTTAGTTGTTGTTGTTGTTTTACAATTTCATAAAACTTACATAAAAACCACACCCATGCTTCCTGTCTATTACGAAATTTAGAAAGTTACAATCTTATGGTATCAAATGGTATCGAACTTCGATATTTAGCGTTAAAAGCTCTCACGCTTACCACAAATCCAGCCACTAGGGGCCACGCACACTTTAAAAATTCAACAGTAATAATGATAACTGTTTGAAATTATTAATTTTATTCATTACAATCTAAGTAACTAATAATATAAGAACTTTTATTTGATAAACATTTTGTCAAAACAAGTGTTCAAATTGATATTCCATCATAAAGTTATAACAAACAAAACATTAAACTATGTAATTGAAAATGATGGTGTCAAAAACTCAATGCAGATTTTAATTTTTCATACAATGCCTTATGGAGTAGTGCAAATAAAATGCACATTTTTGTAGACTTGATGTTCAAGATCTAACTCTAGACTTAGAGAGGTGAGTAAAATAGTAAATGTTAAAAGCAACAGAAAGTTTTTAGTATATGCGATAATACGAATTTTTTTACATATCTGAGTGGAAAAAGACAAAGGGTGAAAGAAAAACACGTGGTGCGAAATTTAGAAAATAAGATACTATAGGGAATTTCGTATCTCTCTATATATATTATATAGAGATACAACAAAGTTTGTAACAGGGAAGCAAAACAACTGCATGAAGAGCGTTAGGTAAAAGTAAAAAAAAATAACAGTCTTGTTATGAAATGGAAAATTAATTAGTGGAAATTAGGAGAGAATTAAAAAACATTTTCGTTATCTGAAGAAACGAATGCGTACATTAACATTATGCTGATAAAAGGAAACAGGAGTGTTATTTTATTATGAAGGTAGATAATTATTTTATAATTGATAAAGAAGATGAAAGTACAAAATATATAAGTAGGAACAGTAAGTTTATTCTACAACTAGGATTTTACAATCTCCAAAGCAAAAAAGAATACTGAAAGAAACATCATGATTTAAAGAAATTAATAAATGACTTTAAAAAATAAGTATTGGTTTGACTTGACTGAATCTTAAATTTAACATTTTGCTATTTGATATTTTGTGTTAAAGTAAACTATTTTCATAAATATGGAAAACATTTTCTTTCTTTAAACTATTTGGTCCGGAATGTCTAATAGCAACCTTTTTAACACGTTCATTACATTCGGAATGTCTAATAGCAACATTTTTAACACGTTCATTACATTCGGAATGTCTAATAGCAACCTTTTTAACACGTTCATTACATTCGGAATGTCTAATAGCAACATTTTTAACAACTTCATTACATTCGGAATGTCTAATAGCAACATTTTTAACAACTTCATTACATTCGGAATGTCTAATAGCAACCTTTTTAACACGTTCATTACAATGTACCGCATTTTACTCTATATATTCTATTCTATCTCAACTCATTGTGAGATACGAACACTATACTGGTAGTGTAGTTTAAACATGATATTGTTTTATATGTACGTTATGTCTGCTATTAGCAAAGAACAAATGAGTAGAGTAAACTTATGATAAACAGTGTTCACGCCTTATTGTTCGCTGCTATATGTTTTGGTCAAATGGAAACTATGTTAGCAATTATATTAGTTGGAAAAAATGAGTTATTTATTTGGAGCTTTTATTCTCCAGTTAATAATTAATAATTGAGCACTGCGATACTTTTTACGAAAACAAAATAATAAAATTTGGTTTAAAGCCAACATTCAACGCAGAAATTATGGGTTGTTTTATTTTATATCGATTTTGTGTTTGTTTCTTTCTTCATTATTAAGTGTAAAGCTATATAATGGGCTATCTGTACTCAGCCTATCGAGAATGTCGAAACCCGATTTTTAAAATTATAAGTCTTCATACTTACTAACGAGTTATCTGGTGGCCCGGTTTTGTTAACCTTGTTTCTGTAGAAAAATGAAGCACTAGTTACTACGAACAACATGTAAAAAATGCAAACTTTAGCCATTGTTAACCTTGTTTCTGTAAAAAAATGAAGCATTTTTTACATGTTGTTCGTAGTAACTAGTGCAAACTTTAGCCGTATATGTATATAAATTTTAATTGTTTTATTAATTAGAACATCACGTGTTTTATCTAGTTATTCTAACTATAGGAAGATATTCATTATTTTATTAGCAATTTAAAAAATGTCGAGTGAAAATATAAAAAATGCAGATTTTGGAGAAGTGAAGAAGATCTGAAATTCCTCGCGGCATCCATTTGAATTATATTTTTTAAAGACTTAAATCTGTCATAGAGCTGGTAGTTTAGATATCGAGAAAAGTGCTAAAAACGCTTTTAACTGTGTATGGGGAAAACAACAATATATTGTTTATCTTTTTAAAGTTAATTCATTCGATTTTCTATTTAAGGTTCCCGTATTTGAAATCATACAAAAGCAAGTGGGTAAAATCTACTGAAGGCATTAACCGTCGATTTTATAATGTACCAACAACCCCAAAGTGCGGAGCGTGGTTTCTTTCTTTGGCAGTAACGGTGCACGAGCCAGGGTACATCAGATTCACAATGTGGCATATTAACCACTGGGCTGCTGTCGGCTCTTTCATTATTCGTATAAATTTGGATTTTTTTGTGAAACAGTGTTTCTAAAGTGCATTGAAGTGTCAAAAATAAAATATAACAATTATTCAAATCTACGCAAGCAATAATGGAATAAAAAATAACTCCTAAAATTGTTGTTGATAGTAGTTTTGAGTTCAACAACAACCGACTTTATTTCGAATTAGTTTTATAAATGAGATAGCAGATTCAATAAGATGGTTCATTTAGTTTAGAAAATAATAATAAAAGTATTTTTCCTTATTTGAAAAGTACAAGTATTAGATCTATAACGGAATTTTTGTGATGGGATTTTTGGAAAAAAGGATTATTTGATATTCTGCTATATTATCTTGAACGTACTGACGAATTACAATCTAGAAACACATATAGGTTACAATTTTATGATATAGTGCCGAATGTGATGTTTTTAGTTTACTTTTGAGAAAATAGAAGTCGCTTATCTTTAAATAGTTTGATTAATGTAACGTGATTGCATTTTAATTCAGCCAGGTTACTCTATAATTGTGTTTCTGAACACAATTCCTGTTGGCATCAAATTCTGAATAGAGAGAGAGAAAGAAATACAATAAACAATTTTTTTTATGCATGTAACACAATCTGAAGATGTAAGTGTTCGGTTGTCAAAGATAGGATAGTGTTAGTATTATCTAGTAACATTAAGTAACAAAAATCCAATATTACGTTTAAATGTTTATACGATCGTTATTTGTTTTTACATTTCAGGTAATCAGAAATATTAAGGCGTGGACCTCCTACAAGTAAGGTAGTTTTATATGTCTATTCAACCCTACTTTACTTACACCGCTGAAATAGTTTTAGAAGTACAGCTAAGGTTTTATTGAAGTAATTCAAACAATATAACATTTTAGTTTGTCTTCGTGACTAAAGAGTACTTGGATAAGAAAGGATATTACCCATTTCTGTATTCACGTCTGTATGTTTTGATCTTGAAGAAAACTAATACCGTTTGGACAACCTAGGTACTGATTCATTATCTAATGATGAATATACAACTTCCTCGGATATATCCAAACCTCCTTAATACCAGTGAGACGTTAATAACTTTTATTTAATCCCAAAAACAATAAGAATCCCAGCAAAAAAATCGCACTTTTTTATATTTCATAGACAATTGTAAAATGTTTTTCTTTTCATAACTTGAGAATGAATTGTTCTTTGTACACATTATACAAAATCTGAGTGGACTGTTTTCTAACTAATATAGGCTAAATTTCTGTCAACGATGCAATTTATTTTCTAAAGTGTTGTTCGAATTTTGTAGGAATTTCTTTGATCTCAGTACAGTAATGTTTAACTCCATATTATCCTTTAGTATCAGTGGTGTTACAATATATCATATCAGGGAAAAAATCATTTTAAACACGAAATAAAAATCTATATAGAAGACAAATAACATTATGAAATCTTTCAACTTTAACAAATTCGTTGAACCAGTTGGTAATTAACAGTCAAGTATAATTAATAATTCGATCCCATTTGCAAGAATAAACAAACAGCTTGAACACACTCTAGTGTCAGCTCGGAAATGTCACTATTGTGGTTTCGAACTTATAACTAGTGGTTAAATGGTACACTGGGACTTATGACCACTTTAAAACGTTTATTTACTGGACGGTTGTAGCTCTATATCGGAGCCAAATGGAACAAAAACTAGTTTAAGTCTAAATATTGTAAAATAAAATACATAGAATCTATTATTATTATTATGATTGCAGCTAAACCCTGCTTTTTAAATCACTGTTCAGTGAATAGGTCTATTAAACCTTTTTAAAAGATATTAAACACATAGGCTATATACATATTAATAGATACAGCCAAAACAAGTGTGTTAAACGTAATGTTTCACTAGCTTCAAGAAAGGAATATTAATGATTCAATAACGTTATATTAGTCTTGTTTCAAATATAAATCTTATCGAAACATCTGAATTTTAAATTCGCTAAATTTGCCCGTTGTTTGTACATTTCACATAATGGCTTCGTATATCAGGTAGTATCAACAATATGGAACGTAATTGATTTCTTTGCGAAGGGAAAGCATTACAAAGAACATTAGCTTCTATGGCATTTCTTATCTGATCTATATGACAGACGCGACGGGTATTGAATGGAGTGAAAAGAACCAATATATTTGTTTGGTTGGTTTTCAGCACAAGCTATGCAATAGCCTATCTGTGCTGCGCCCACCACTGGTATCGAAACCCGATTGTTAGCATCATAAGCCCTGATACCGAGCCATTGGGGTGACCCTTTAAATAAATAGAAATATAACATAATTTTGTTGGCTTATTCGTGTTCCAATCACAATACCAGAGAAATAACTACTTTAAAACGCAACAATAATTAATTTTTCAAATTATGATTCTGCATGAATGGTGTTCAGTTTTACGTTTCACGTGTCAAGAAAATTTGGAGAAGAAACAAACGAACAAGATTTTTATTTGTATGAATGGATTACACGGACTGGAAGTTATTTGAACATTTTTGTAACGGTTTTATGATTTGGTTTCATTAGATCGCATGAATTTTAAATACCACTAATTCTCTTAGGCTTAGAGATCAATCACATAGACAAAGGTGTAATTTAAATGGAACGCCTGGAGACATATCCATCTCACATTTTTATTAACTTATCATTGGCCTATTCCAATTTAAATGGCAAAAAATATAGAGTGAGCCTTTTAAATTATATAGCAACCCTTTTTCACCCAACCTTTTAAGCCCAAAGTCAAGGGCACCCGCAGAAAAAAATTAGGGGGTCAAGTAACTCAAGTTTGAAAAAAATATGAAATCGAAACACAAATACCTTGTGATTTTCCAATAACATAGAATAATAATTTTACATATCTAGTAATGTTTTTCATTTTGAAAATCCAGGGGGGTCAAGTGACCCCCTTTGCTCCTTCCTGCGGGCGCCCATGCTAAAGGTACATCTCTGCATATAGAAATAATAAAAATAATAATGAGACCTTTAAAACTTGTCGCCTACAAGTTTATAAAATTATTAATAAATAACTTACAAGGATACTGAAATATCAGCCGAGCATTGCCTAGTGGTTAGCGTGCTGCAATGAAGATCAAAATGTACAAGGTTCGAGCCCACGATTTGCCGCTGAACGTTCTTTGCACACTCAGATGTGGACGTGTTATAAAGTTGACAGCTAAGTAACAGTCAATCCAGTTATTTGATTTACAATAGCTATATAGGTGGCGAGTACTATTGACTAGTTGCTCTCTAAATTAGGAACGGTTAAGACTGAGTCTTAGAGTCCTTGAATTAGCTGTTTAGCCCATGTGTCAACAAGGAGCTTCTCAGGTTTAAAATAGCAATACTGAAATCTTTTATTTTGTGGCTTCTCAGGCTCTTCTCACTATCTTGTGCAAGTAGGTGTACGTGAGGTATAATAGTTTCACTATCTTATTCTTCAGTCTATTTTAGTATATCTTTAAAAATTCACGACTCATTAAACTTAAAGTGTAATGTAAAATACAGTAATAGAAATGTACATAGAACAATTATAGGTAAAGCTACTTACACTGCTGAAGTGATGAATGTACACTTGTCTATTATCTTGCCTTACAAACACACAGTGAGTCATTGAAGGAGCTATATTCTACATTCAGTATGTGATGACTTTTTACAAATGTACCTGCTGACAAAATATAATAAAAATTTGTAGAGACAGTAAAAAGTCTGCAAACACCAAGAACGCAGCACATTGTAGAGTCAGTTAATCAATTATTAACAAGGAAAATTTTGTACACGCATGATTTAAATTGACTAACTAAATCTGATTAGAATTCTACTTCAAAGATTGAGATTAAGTTTAGTTAAATAACAGTTTTCCACCTATTCAATTCCAAGGTGTATTCAACAGAGTAATTACAAGTTAATATACTGTATTATTAATTTATTCCCTTTCTATTGGTTTCATAATGTAAATTTAAATGTTAATGTCATTCGATTGGAGTGGTTGTGACGACTAGATTTTTTCCACAGAATTAATATTTTTGATCGTAAGTTTAGACAGAAATATTTGAGTGGGCATATTCAGAAAAACTTATTTGATTAAGAAACCTAAATGTACATCAGATTTACAAATGTTCCTTAAAAGTTTGTATCTTTTATAAGCATAACACTTTAGTAACTCGTATTCTGATGGATTGTGGTAAGCGTGTTATACACACTGGCCTAAAAACGAAATGTGGAAGACTTTCGAAACGTCGTCCTCCACACTTGTGTTTCTACAACTGGCAGTTGTCGTCCATTCAAATAAGTTTCACCATATAAGCTTTAATTGTATTTGTGTAGTTTTATTTGTTACAGAATTTTGCGCTAAATTACACGAGGGCTACTCTCGCTTAGTTATCTCTAATTTGAACTGATCGACTATAGAGGAAAGGAAGCTAATCAACAGTACCTTCCACCAACTCTTTGGTTACTTTTGTCTGAGCAAATAGTGGAATTAGTCATATAAAGTGCAGAGCGAGTTTTTGTATAGCAACAGTTCAGGCCACGTTAACCACTAGGCCACGGCCGGTCCAAGCATGATATAGGAAAATTAGTAATATTAATAGATGGAAGAAAAGAAAGAAACATTTTTGATTTGTTACGAAATGATTCTAAAACACACCTAAAAACAATATGTTATAAAGACAGACAACACCATACACACACTGACCTGAAGACGAAAGGCGGAAGACTTTCGAAACGTCGCTCGCTACAGTTATGTTTCTACAACAGACAGTTGCCGTCCATTCAACTAAGTTTCATCATGGATACTCTGCCTGAACAATCTATCAAAGAATACTTATATTTCATGTTTTGAAAAATACGATTAGATTTTAAGAACAAAAGATTTGGCAGTGAGCTTTACCCTCAATAACAGAGACTTCTATCGATGCTTAGGTTTAATAAAAGAAATTCACAGTTTTAAATAAAATGTTCAATAAAAATATCCAGTGACAAAAACTAAGACGAGAACAGCTTACATTGGTGGATATCCAGGCAGATTGAATTTCTTATACAAACGTATGCTAAGTTCTTAAATCTTAAGCATTCTTTAAGCCAGTTTAATTGTAATTGGCATGTAGTGACAAGAAGGGGATTTTATTTTGGTTTTGTTTTGAATTTCGCGCACAGCTACACAAGGACCATCTGCGATAGCCGTCCCTAATCTAGCAGTGATAGCCCAGAGGGAAGTATATATATGTAATTATGTTACAAATATGCGTAAACCTTAATATTAATATCAGTCTAGTTAATCACTTATAACCAACTAAAGTTAAACCAGATTTTCTTGCTATATGTAAAAATTATCTATCCTCTGATAAATACAATGAAAATTTATTGTTACCACCAAGAAAGATCTACGAATCCTACTAGTTGTCCTAACTTCGTTTCCGCGCATGGGACTGAGTAAATTTTGAATGCGCAAATCCGTAAGTCACGTGACAACCTTAATCAATATAAAGTTGCAGTGGAACGGAATGTATCAGAACTATATTATGTCATTGTTTGACGTTTTTAGTTAGTATGAGGCCCCCACTTATGGGAAGGGAATGAAACACTCCTTTCGATCCCAAAATACTGATTTCCACTAAAACATGATGATCAATCCCACTATTCGTTGGTAAAAGAGTAGCCCAATAGTTTGTGGTGGGTGGTGATGACTAGCTGTATATATATATATGCAAAAACATTATTTTAAACACACAAGAAAAGATTAGCATCTAAAAGAAGGACTACGTTAAAAACAGCAAGACCAAACCTGTGATGAAAAGAACATTTTACTTATCGAAGCCCCCCAGTGGCACAGCGGTATGTTCGCGGACTTACAACGCTAGAATCCGGATTTCGATACCCGTGGTGGGCAGAGCACAGATAGCCCATTGTGTAGCTTTGTGCTTAATTACAAACAAATAAAAATACTTATCGAAACAGGAGTTAACAACTGCACACACACACAATTACAACAAAAGCTGCATAAATTAAAAAGATTACCAGGGCACAGGTTATAATGCGGGATATAAGATGCTCCCTAGGTTTTGGAGATGACTGCGGAAGTAGGATCCACATTGCGGTGTGGATACTCCATCTACAGGTCTTAACCACTGTTTGCTAGTTTGACATGTTAAATATAGAAAAATAAACACAGAATAAGTAAGAGAAACAAGAACATGTTAGGAGAGCAAGATGTGTTTAAGTTTTATAATTAAAACATACTTAAATAATTGACAACTTGTGTCAACTATAATTTAGTTTAGCGAGCTAAATATAGTAACTATATTGCTACAAGTGTAATAAGATATAATAGTAAAATATGTCTCACATGTCCTGATCTTAATTCTTTTCATCCTATTATACGTACAAATTTATTTTGCAAATAAATAGTGTAGTTTATCTAGTGACTTGTACTAAATTCAATATGGAATATGTTGCTCGAACTTCAATTCTATTACATATACGTATAAATATACATAGATCTCAAAGTAAAAACAATTCATGGATTCCATAGAATTAAAGCACTTCAGAATTCATCTTTTACTTTCTGTTAAGATAACTAATATTAAAAATTGTTTATGAAGAAACTAGTAGACTACAACGCGAGAACTTCTATATTTTGAAATTAAAAACATTGTTTCCTTATGGACTAAATTAAGATTTTAATAATTCTATTGCTTCAAATTTGTATAATGACTACTGCATTGATAATATTTTTCTCATAAAGATAAGAAAATAATAGGCAAAGGGAAAATATACTAAGATGGATTGATATTCTAGACTTTTGTAGTAATTTAGATAATGTTTTTATCCTAGCACTAATATATTTAAATTATTTCTTAAAAAGATTTATCAACTTAATCTTCCTAAATAATGGAACTAATTAATATAATTAACAAAAATTTCCAAAATGTTCATCCAAAACATCTACTTTTAGATATTGTGAAATATCGATTAAAATTTAATAATTTATCAAGCTTTGAAAAAGAGAAACCTCAAATAAAAACTTCATATATGGTAATTAATTTTAAACAGAATATTTAATGACTTACAATTTATGAAATAATTCATCAATTAAAAAATAAAATTGTTCTTCATAAAAAATTGAAGCCTAATGTTATTTATAAATATAAAATTTCAACTTGACCACTATTACATAATTATGAGAGTTTTTTTAACTAATTTATATGTAGATCAAATAAATAACTTACCTTGTGAATGTAAAAATAATATATTTATTAATACTTTTTATAAACAATATTATTACTGGTAACTTAGAAATTGTAAAAAATGAACTATTGTGTGAAATTCTTAAAGGATCTAAATGAACAATTGCCACAAATATATAATAAGCAAGATGTTCTAAAATCTATTGAAAACAGTATTGATGAATACATTTTTAAAATAATAATATTACATATTATTCGCCTAGATCGTTTTTAGAATGGAAGTTTCATAT
>NW_013666828.1:54367-57413 GCF_000517525.1 Limulus polyphemus
GAATGGAAGTTTCATATACTTAATAAAATAAGAATTAAATTATATTATATGAATTTAAATAAATTTCCTATAGACATAACGTTTTGTTAATTAAGAAATAACATCCAAAAATTGAAGGAAAATATATCATTGTTCCCATAGATAAAGCTAATTGTAATCTTTGGTATATTTGTAAAACGTTTCATGCAATACTTATAATAGATTAAATCAATAGTACACGACCATTCAAACTTGTTAACCAATATAATGATGCAAAGGTTAATAATTTTATTAAAGCTTATAAAAAGCTTCATTCTAAACCAAATTATTTAGACTATTTTTCCTTATGTTATTTCTAAACTGCACAAATTTCTAATTAAAATTAGATTTATTTTGAGTTCAGTGAAAACAATTATTAAACAATTGGCCATTTTATTAAATAAATTGCTTGATATTTTATTTTAGAGAATTAAAAATCTAAATAGCAATAACATTAAACAACCTACTTTTTTATGCGGAAACAGTTGTTAGCTGAGTTCTTGCACAGATCTTAAAATATAACGTTGATAAACGGAAACATTGGCACATGTAGATATGTAGATCTTGAAAGTCGAGTTGTTCAAAACGTGAAAATAGCGTTGATAACTGGACCAATTGTTGGTTGAGATGTTGCAAAGGAAATATCTGCTGAAGCTTTTCGCCAGACACTAATCATAGCAGAACCGTCTAGAAAATTATCTTTAGGAAATAGTACAGCTTATAAAATGAGTCAGATCAACGTAGGCCGATAAGGCAATCACTCATTGGAATGTCCTTAAGCCAATCAGAAGATGTCACAGACCTACTGAAGGATGTGTAGATTGTATAGGAATTACTTTTGGCGGCAAAGGACGGGTTTATATGTTTCAATAAAGGTGGCTTCCAAAATATAGAGATGAAAGGTTGACAGACTCTTTGCAATAATTTTAAACCTGCTATCCGTGTAGTTGTCAGCACAATTCGGGTTCAATGTTGGCCAATCACTGATTCACATTTTGGTGGTAGAACTTTTGTTTTACAGGAGCGACATGGTAAATTATTTTCTTTCACACTCTTAGTTCTTATGGATGTGGGTACTTGTTTAATTCTATCCTGCAGTCTTTGTGAAGTGCGACCAACGTACCGACATTCGCAGTGGCACGAGAATTCGTAAATAACCATACTTTTCTGTGTAGTAGGTATCGCATCTTTGTGTGTTGCAGGCAACAGCTTACGTGTGGAATAAGCAAAGTAGGGGTTCACTGCAGGAAAACATTTAGTAATGGCCGTTTTCAATTGTTTTTCAAATTTTGTTGGAATGTTGCCAATCCATGGTAGTTTTAGGTAAACAGGACACTTATTAGGACCAAATTTTGGGACATTTGAGAAGCTCGCCATTTTCCTTGAAGTAATTTGATTGATGACGTTTTCTGGATACCCATTTTCTAGTATTACTAAGCTCTCTTCAAGTTTTATACACGAAAAAACTTTTCAAACCTACTTTTTGGATAATACAAAATAATCAATCCATTTTAGAATACTTTAAATAATTCAAACATTTGATTTTACCACTCTATATACGAGAATTCTATTGAAAGATTTAAGTTCAGTTGTGAATTTATTAGTAGAACAATACTGTAATCCTTCTGTAGTGCTTGAAGAAAGAAATGTTTACCTCCAAGATATAAAAAACATATTAACTTTCTGTATTTATAATAATTAGATATTTTTTCAATCCGATATTTCAACAAGTAATAGGCGTTTCAATGGGAGCTAAAAAGTTTATTCGTATAGCTAATTTATATCTCTATTTTCTTAAAAATAAGTTTATTAAAAACGTCATAAATTTTATTAACACTGTTTATCTAGTAGAATTAGAAATTGAAAATACTTCAATTTTTGAAGTAGAGCCACATTATTTAGATGTAGAAATTAAAATAACTAATCATGATATTAATATAAATCTTTGAAAAAAAGGAATACTTTTTATTTTCCAATATATGGCCTACCTTCTCCTAATAATAATATGCCATATTCTTCTGTTATAAGTATTAGATCTTCCTAATTGCTCAGATTCTGTACAATTTGTAATAAATTACAATATTTTATTATTGATATTGATGTAAAAATTATTACTTAATATATTTAATAAAAAAACAGTAAATACATTTATTAGAATATTTTATGGTAAATACAAAAATGTATTACATAAATATAAAGAACTAAGAATTAAAAAAGTTTTTCTTGAAATTTCCGATAAATATTTTTAGTTTTTAATAAGTTCGTTTAAACAATTTGGCACTACTTTCATGCGTACATATGAACCCCATTGTCGCATATAAATATAAAAGTTCTTATAAAGGGTAGAAAAAGTCTGAAAATTTGTCGTAACAGTAGACTTTACGAGTAAATTTAATAGGTGGAGGTTTGGAGTTTTTATACATTCATACTAGCATGATTTGTCTACTATACTAATAATTTATTTGTTAATTTCGGCCTTTACTACTATAATGGGCACTGGAATGCCATCTTGAGGAGGTAAGGGTGCCTCACGTACTCTCACTGGTAAGACCTTATTTTTGTTTTCATTTTATATTTCTTTGAGGATTAGTGACCTTCTCACAACTGAAGGGTGATATAGAGTGGGACGTTGTGGACTTGAGCATCACATCTTGTTCCCCTAACTTATTCTTATTTTTCTTCTTTTAACATGTGAGACCAGCGAACGGAGGTTGTGACCACTGGACGTGATATCCCCACCGCAATGTGGGCCCTACCGCAGTCACCTCCAAAACCTAGGGTACATCTTATATTCCATATTATAGCCTATGCTCTGGAGATCCTTTTAATTTATGCAGCATTTTTGCTGTATTTTTTGTGGTTTTTTAAGGCCTGTTTTGATAATTAATATACACTGAGTGGTCACAAGTAAATAGACACCTAATTCTTCGTCATTTAACTGATTTATACTAACTAATTTGTGTTCACAGAGCACTATATAAATGAAAATGGTCCGCACACTAATTATTTTGTGCTGCAACATGCCTAC
>NW_013666828.1:58038-61555 GCF_000517525.1 Limulus polyphemus
TTAATTAAATTATAAATATATCAATTCATGTGAATATGACTGAAAAATTTCATTTTTTCTGCAAAGGTGGTGTCTGTTTACTTGTGACCAGGCTGTGTATATATACTCCACGTGTTTATATTCCTTTATGTTATTTATTTGAATAAAACTTACTGATTTTTTTATAAGTTGCATTTGTACAGTTTGAACACTGTACAATTTAGAAAATAGAAAGATATCGATTAACTGCAACAGATCTAATTTATGTCTACTAAATATAAAAATAACTTAAAAGTACATAGGTTTCGTAAATATAATTGTTTTTATTCATTCATTTATAATTTAGACTGCATCATTTTTTTAATCTAAGTTAATGGAAATGGTTGAATTAACGTTTTTATGGCTAACTGAAGTAAATTACGCATTTTCCCGAGACATGTTAGTAGAGTTCATGATATTATATAAACCAAAGAAATAAAATTTAATTCTTCTTGACTCAGCCAGCTAAGCTAAGTTAGATAGTTAAATGTTTGGGTACTGAAATATTCTTTAAATAATTTTTAAACATAGAACGAAAAACGAAAATATATGGAATTCAATTTTGGATCATATTTAAATATACTGTTAGTGTTAAGAATGTCAAGTACAATGATTTATATACTAACATTTTATTTTACACACTAAACTTGCGGCTAAAACAAAATTAAAACAACGTGTTCACAAAATGATCTTATATTTGCAAAAGCTAGCAAGATCTGTATTATCATTGGTCAAAATAGTTAGCAATACTATAACTTGTCTGGTATTAGACACCTAAGTTGGCATAGGGCTAAAACATCGGGTTTTCTTCTATTCAGTCAGCCCTCACGGATATCTATTTAATCAGAGGGATGTAACAATTCCATTTGATACTTTTGTTTTGCCCAGAAGACATTTCTCTTAATACCAAAACTTTTCAGCTGCAGCACGAATCTAAAGAGGAGTGTTATTATATTTATTTCTAGAAAGGTTGTTTGGCCAGTTTAGGTTTGTTCTACCAAAGGTTATAGTAAATGTTTCGCATTGAAATAGCATTTCAGGTAGACTTCTGCCTGATAGATTAAACCCAGCTGATGATTTCCGGTGTTCAGCAAAGGGTCTTCTCAATACTGAATCTAAATATAATTTGAACTTAAAACCTACAAAAGACTGTAAGAGGATGACTAGAGAAAAAAAACCTAATGCATATTACTAGTTTTTCTTACATTTTAGGCCTAGAAAAAAACAAAACCTTAAAATCAAAAACACCAAAAGCATAATAAGACTTATCACTGTACTCTTTTTTATATAATGAACAAATAACGTTCATCATTACGAAATGCATATAAAACTCATTAGAAAAAAGCATTAAATAAAGACTATCAATAGTTTAAAATTATACAATTATAGTATCGTATTAACTCACATCACGGAATGGACATAATGTCTAAAAATAAATTTCTATAAAAATTACGTCAGAATGCCTCTTTACTCATAGACATTAAGCTAGGTAATAAACATTCTCATACACGGCCATTTTCATACAAAGATGAAAAAAATTAACACATGGGGAAAACAATTATAACAATCTGATTATCTTTTGTGAGGGACTTTTGTCTATAAACAATAAAATTAGTTTGAAAAATAAAGACAAAGCAATAAATGCATCATATTCTGCAAATGTAATGCAACATACAAAAATCAACATATTCTCGGTACTAGAAACGTTTCACCTTTTCCTATTTGTCAATAAAAGCAACCTATTTAAAGACTGGGTAAACAGTGTTGAAGAAAGACAAAATCCATAAAAGTATATTATATTTTAAAAAAACTACTAGGAACAACAATGAACAAGTTATGAATAATATATTTACTGAATATTTAGATTATTTAAATAGTGGATACGTCATTACTCGCTTGTTTTCATTGGTATAAAAACTATATTACAGCTTGTATAAAGAGCTATAGTTTAGTATTCAAACACTAAATCTTCATGTAATGTGTAATATAAACACGATAAAGAAAGTTGCACACAAAAACACATTACAATTGTATTACACAGTGATGTTCGTTCATTCCGAAAAATCATGCAACGCAATGCCTAAATTATTCTGAATTCCCAAATTACATAAAACTATCAAATAAAGGATTATTGTTGGTGATAAAAAAGCCACGACCAAGGACTTACCAATTCTAGTCAATAAAAGTCCGAAATGCACTAAAGAGCATTTAAACAAATAACGTAGTATTATTAAGGAAAAACGCATTCATTACCATCAGTAATTCCACTGAATGTAAAAAAAAAATAATGAATTTGAGGCGAGAACGATATACTATCTTCCCATTGATTAAATTGAAAACAGTCTTTCATTTATAATTTCAGGAGCTTTTAAGAATTCTGGCGAATTAACACATAATTTTATGCATGATAATGTTACTTATACAAATGATCAGCTTCACAATAAATGAATTCCTACAAGCTGTGTACTTTTTAATTTTGTACAATTCAACCAACATGTGTTTTAGCAAAATACCTAATGATGACAGAAATTGCAGACTTGTTGTATATATTCGAACACTGATTATCATTTATAACAAATCCTAGTAAGAAAGACTATAACAAAATTGTGCACATAAGTCGTCGATGATATTCTTATACCGAATTATTAAAGTTATCTTAACACTGAGAAGCACATTTATTCAACAGAACTCGCCCTGAAGAAAAATACATTTAACACCAAACGAAGCACAATACCTGGATTTAGGTATATGAATCGCTAATCAAACGTTCTGACTCAAAATTTGAAATAAAATAGACGCTTATAATTTTGAAGTTATCAATTTTTCACTTCCGATTACAAGTATTGCAAGTAAGTTACAGTTTACTTTACATGGTTTAATACTGTTATATACAATAGCATTTGTTCCACATTACAATAATTCGTTGACAGACTTCATCATGTTATTCATTTTTAACAAACTACATTCCTAAATAAATAGAGTTGTTTAAACATTTGTTTAACAACACTGTACTTTACATGGTTTAATACTGACTTATTATATACAATAGCATTTGTTCCACATTACAAGAATTCGTTGACAGACTTCATCATGTTATTCATTTTTAACAAACTACATTCCTGAATAAATAGAGTTGTTTAAACATTTGTTTAACAACACTGTACATTACATGGTTTAATACTGTTGACTTATTATATATAATAGCATTTGTTCCACATTACAAGAATTCGTTGACAGACTTCATCATGTTATTCATTTTTAACAAACTACATTCCTGAATAAATAGAGTTGTTTAAACATTTGTTTAACAACACTGTACATTACATGGTTTAATACTGTTGACTTATTATATACAATAGCATTTGTTCCACATTACAAGAATTCGTTGACAGACTTCATCATGTTATTCATTTTTAACAAACTACATTCCTGAATAAATAGAGTTGTTTAAACATTTGTTTAACAACACTGTACATTACATGGTTTAATACTGTTGACT
>NW_013666828.1:61796-67349 GCF_000517525.1 Limulus polyphemus
CCCTGGACACTACCACCAATGAAATATAAAACCAAACCAAGCCTTTATAGTAGTGAGATATCGAAAATCGAACTAACAAAAAAGAAACCTATCATTCTATAGGTATTTGAAGAACTTGTAGCATTTCGCCAAAATTTAATTCTTCGTATTGTTAGCCGACACTGGGTAGCTTGTTGCTACCACATTTTGAGTACCAGATTTATTTTATTTTGCTGTGAATTTAACAATCTTCTTGCTACCGATTATAGGAGTATTTATTTTACAGTATTTCACAACTTCGTTTCAACCTATATCATCTACAGATTAATTTATTAACTACTTTTAAACTCAAAATAGCTAATAAAAGCAGTATAACAGTTCGTTACATAGCATAAAATTAGGTTGTTAGTTTATAAACATGTGTTTCTGTTAATTATTTTTACCGTTATATTTACTACTGTTTTACTTATTGTTATTGTGGTCTTTCTCGTATTTTATCATCGCTTGCACGTTTCAGCTGTTTGTTATTTTACATTACCTTTTACTCCGGTTGCCTTCTCTCTAAACTGAAGAGGTGTCTTAACGGCAGAATAATTGTGTTAGACACAGCTTATAGTTTGCTTGGTAAGTTATTTTTCTTTCATTGATCTTGTCATTCTAATTAGAGCATTATATTGTTACTATACTAATATTGTTATTAATTTAATTTGGTAATTTATCTAAGATGTTATACGAATTTAAAGTTACACTGTCGTTTACTGGGATTTAATTGGTGTGTCCAAAAATTAAGGATATTTTGGAATTACCAAGTAATTATTCATGATCTAGAAACACCCTATTCGATAGCTAACTATTTAGTTGGCTGCTGAAAAGTTAAAAAAATTATGGAAGTTTCAGTTTAACTACAAAATATTTCGTAGTTATTTTAATATTTCAACTTGTATTTATTGTTGTAAAATGATTTAAAAAATTGTTTCATAAGACTATTTCTCATCAAACAACAGCAACTGCTAGTAGTAATACCTAGAAAATAATTCCTAACCGGATGGAGAAGTAACACTCTAGCGGTTCAGTAACACATATATCTCTGATAATACAGAGTGGTCCATAATTATCATTCATATTTTAGAATTAATAACTAAATAAATATAACTATGCAGTTTTCAACATCTTGTAGCTCAACTCAAACAGTTTTTATTGACATGTCGGTAGACTTCCACATGTGCACCATTAGTGGCTCTCAGCACTTTTAACCAGTATTCGATTTCAGATACGTTCGCTCCAACATGTCTACAGTTACAGTGGCGATGACATCCGTTATCCTGATCTTTAGCTCTGTGATGCTTGCTATAGGTGTGGGATACACGATATCGTTAATATACTCCCCAAAAAATCAGTTTAGTGCAGTGATGTCTGGCGAATGCGGAGGCCACGGAACTGGCCCACCCTGGCCAAACGACGCATTGAGTCTTTTCTTGCACGGTTGCTATTTTACAGGGTAACACTACTCACTGTTATTTATATACTCACAAATATCTAACTGTTTTGTTTGATATCATTTCCCGAACTTTATTTATTTAAACTTTTTCTAATATTCTAAGGGTCCGTTCAATGGGTCCTGGGAGGGCCTTTGTTTCCCTCCGTGTTACCTTTAACTGACTAAGAAATATTTGACCCCATATCCTATTGAATTTTGTTTATTTTGGGTAAAATATGTCCATTTTCCCCAATTTTGGGCCAACTTTTGCACATTTCTTTTACCATTTTGTTAATTTTCAACAGTATTTAGCAGAGAACATATTGTTCATTCAGAAAGTGACAATTATAAAAAATATGATTCTTTTCTATAGACCTTCGGGAAGCAGAATTATGGGGCTTAAGCGCTATAGGGCTAAAATGTTTTGAGTCAAATCTAAAAAATATTACCCAGGTTTTAGAATTCCCTTAGTATGCGTAAAAGTTTCAAGTCTCTAGGTTCTCTCCTCTTGGAGCTATGGTGGTCACACACACACACACAGGCTCTTTTATTATTATTATTATTATAGGTTAAAGTTCAAAATAGAAAAGATAATTTTGGATCACCCTCTATACTAATACATATCAACCCTCCCGTATAACTAACACGCTCATTACTTCAATCGTTTAAAATGGGAATGCATATTAATATCGCACTGAAAGGTCGTTTATGAATGATTAAAATGTCTAAGTTATAAAAGGTAACATGAATTTGTAGTGGAAAGCAAAGCTTTCGGCAGGAACTGAGGAAACACCTCTCGAGGAATTTTAAGCACAGCCAAAAGTGATGTGACAATCCTTTAGTTTATTAGTCCATAAAAGTGCGCTATTTCATCGAAATTTACTTAAACTGTCTTTGTAAAGTGAATTATAGTCAGTTGACCTACAGTAATAGTACTCTGTTCTCACGGTTGATAACTCTTGCACGGAAAAAGTAAAAGTAACAATGAGATAAAAAGGAATTTGAAAACTCCAATTCTTTTGAACAGCAAAATAAAAAGGAATTTGGAACTCAAGTTCTTTTGAACGGTTAATATCGCGTTTCTCGATATAACTTGCGAGCAACAGTTAAAGTAATACTCAGTTCTGTTCTTGTTTTATAGAGACTTCCTGTTGCAGCCGCGTACGTTGACTATAGGCAGGAACATAATATAATCGAATGTGGTTATTCTTCAAGTGAGCACTTTTCTGATGCTGTCTGAAGTTGACGACCATTTGTGTTATCATTCAAGTTTTGGGGAGAAAATATCGCAATTATTGAAATAACAAAATTACCTACAGAGCTCAGAATCTACTTGTAATTCTTTTTCTTGATCAAAATTGTTTAACATTATGAAACGTAAGAAAACTGAAAAGATCACGTTTTTGAAAGATTTCATTCAATACACAACGGAAAAGTAATACTGTTATACTATATATGGACAATACTAATTATTGAAAAACATTCTGACTGTACTATCTGCATTACCTCTCATTCTTACAGCTCATAGACAAACTATATACATTTTGACAACAAACAGAACAAAACAAAATGAAGCTACATTGCCAAGCATGATTCATTAACATATATATATAGTTTTGTTTAACCTTTATTTTTGTTTTTCATACTCAAACACCAGCATTCACACAACTTTCAGAAGTTCATTGAGCTCAGTTTGAATTCCTAACATGCATAAAATTCAGTTTAAACACAAAGAGGAATGCTAGTGCGCCTAATTTGAATAATTGTTATGCTCAGAAGCCTGAAATTTAACTACCATTAGCTATGAAACAATAAAGTTCAAGTTTACATTTTTTCTGCTTGAAACCCCAAGAATATCATGTCTTTCTTTGAAACTCTTCTATTCTGTCGTGTTTGATCAAATGCTTGATTATTTCAACCAGTAAACATCTGTTATTTTGTGCATTAAAAATTAAGATAAAAAAAGCATGAATGAAAATACTGTAGATAGTTTTGTTTTATAACACGGTTTGATTGACATTTGGGGAACTCAAGACTATACGAATTAATCTTAACTGTTATAATTTCGCTCAAACATGGAAACAACAAAAACGTTTACTTGTTGATGTGCATGACTGATACCACAATATAGTAGAATTTCCCTAATTAATTTCCAGAATGAACAACATTTCTAAGGAACGAAGAGCACATTAACACAACCCTTATTGATAATGGATACCCGGAACAATGGGTGTTACTTACAAGATTATTGATAAACCATAGTTTTTCATTGTGCACAAGTGATTCTTGTTGCAACAACAACGTAGAGGTTACTTGAGATGTGGCAGTATATTTTGCACCACTTACTCATCGAGTCTACATAGAGACCTCATTACTTAGTCTGTATGATAACATTTGGTGTGATTGTCAATAAAGTCCATTCCTTGATGTGGCAGTATATTTTGCACCACTTACTCATCGAGTATAAATAGAGACCTAATTGCTGTATGATAACATGTGGTGTGATTGTCAATAAAGTCCATTCCTTGATGTGGCAGTATATTTTGCACCACTTACTCATCGAGTATAAATAGAGACCTAATTGCTGTATGATAACATCTGGTGTGATTGTCAATAAAGTCTATTCCTTGATGTGGCAGTATATTTTGCACCACTTACTCATCGAGTCTAAATAGAGACCTCATAACTTAGTCTGTATGATAACATGTGGTGTGATTGTCAATAAAGTCCATTCCTTGATGTGGCAGTATATTTTGCACCACTTACTCATCGAGTCTACATAGAGACCTCATTACTTAATCTGTATGATAACATTTGGTGTGATTGTCAATAAAGTCCATTCTATGATGTGGCAGTATATTTTGCACCACTTACTCAGCGAGTCTAAATAGAGACCTCATAACTTAGTCTGTATGATAACATTTGGTGTGATTGTCAATAAAGTCCATTCCTTGATGTGGCAGTATATTTTGTACCACTTACTCATCGAGTCTAAATAGAGACCTAATTACTTAATCTGTATGATAACATTTGGTGTGATTGTCAATAAAGTCCATTCTATGATGTGGCAGTATATTTTGCACCACTTACTCATCGAGTCTAAATAGAGACCTCATAACTTAGTCTGTATGATAACATGTGGTGTGATTGTCAATAAAGTCCATTTCTTGGCCACAAATTTTATCTTGCCTAACATATATTAGATCTTTCTGTGAACAAATTAAGAATTGTGAGTACACAACAACACCTATTTTGAGAACAGTGCCTCTCATTTTTTAAACATCAATGATTCCAATCATCTCAGTATGTTAATGCGGCTGTCACATAACTTGGTGCTGTACCGCACGTGTTTAGAAGATGAACTGATGTCAACTAGTTTAGCTCATTACTAACAAATGTTTATCGTTATTTGACTGTAGGACTTTTGAATATTAATGAGTGATACATGAATACTTTGTGCATTTTTGTCTAAGAAGGAAGATAAAACTTGTATTTTCTTGTGTGTAGTTTTTAATTTTCTAAATTAATCTATTACACAATAACTCATCTTGAAACAATTAGGTGTTCAAACTTAGTGTATCAATTTCAATCTGACTGTCACCATTAAGTGATAGTTCATTAACATTTTTTATGAGACATTACACATTACTTTCCAATTAAGAGAGAAAAAAATGACATTTTTTCCGGGAAGCATTTAAAAGTTGTTACCGTATAAAAAAAAAGTCACATCGATAGTCTTACAATAGTCATTTTATAAATACGGTAACAGTATAAACACTGCCACAATGATAGTCTTACAATAGTCATTTTATAAATACGGTAACAGTATAAACACTGCCACAATGATAGTTTTATAACAGTCATTTTATAAATACGGTAACAGTAAAAACACTGCCACATTGATAGTTTTACAATAGTCATTTTATAAATACGGTAACAGTATAAACACTGCCACAATGATAGTTTTATAACAGTCATTTTATAAATACGGTAACAGTAAAAACACTGCCACAATGATAGTTTTATAACAGTCATTTTATAAATACGGTAACAGTAAAAACACTGCCACAATGATAGTTTTATAACAGTCATTTTAT
>NW_013666828.1:67691-78077 GCF_000517525.1 Limulus polyphemus
CAGTATAAACACTGCCACATTGATAGTTTTATAACAGTCATTTTATAAATACGGTAACAGTATAAACACTGCCACATTGATAGTTTTATAACAGTCATTTTATAAATACGGTAACAGTATAAACACTGCCACATTGATAGTTTTATAACAGTCATTTTATAAATACGGTAACAGTAAAAATACTGCCGCATTGATAGTTTTATAACGGGCAGTTCATAAATACGGTAACAGTATAAACACTGCCACAATGGTAGTTTTATAACAGTTTGTTTGTTTGTAATTAAGCACAAAGCAACACAATGGGGTATCTATGCTCTGCCCACCACGGGTATCGAAACCCGTATTCCAGCGTTGTAAGTCCGCAGACATACCGCTGTGCCACTGGGGGGCTATAAATATGATAACATTAAAAATAATGCCACATTGGTAGTTTTATAACAGTCTTTTTATAATTACGGCAACAGTAAAAATAACTGATACATTGATAATTTTATAACGGACATTTCTGAAATTCCAGTTTTTCCAGTTGCTTTTTACTATTATGTTTAAAATTTTATAATTCTGTTTATAAACTATTTTTATATAAAAGAGGAAAAACATCACTGCTAGAACAGAAAAAAATCAAGTTGATTAGGGATTTTTATAGAAAAGATGAAAAGACCATCATGGTTAGAACAGAAAAAACTAAGTTGATTAGATATTTTCAAATTATACACATTCCTTGATTAGTAACCTGCAAAATATAATATATGATAAAATTCTGAAGAGTATTTATAAGTAAACTTTATATATGGAGGAATGCAATGATTAAAACAAAGAATAAAAGAGTTCAGAATAATGGTTGATAAAACATACATTTCCTGCCGTATTTGTTAATTTTGTAATTGATAATTTATTTAAACTTAAACGAGCTCAAACGCACACACACAGAATCAAAAGCGCTTTAATATAACGGAATTATAACATTATTTAAAAAAGAAAATAAATAAAACGGAAAACTAACGATACTTATCACAACTTTACAAACACGAAACATCAATAACTATCATAATAAGGTGAATCACAAAAAATAACATTAATATTAGAACTATGTGTGCCATTCTCGCCTGTGGATCTGCGGGTCGCCCTAAACATGCTCGTCCTTTGAGCTATGGGGGTGTTATAAAGTGACGGTCAATCCCACTATTCGTTGGTAAAAGAGTAGCACAAGAGTTGGCGGGGGGGGGGGTGATGACTAGCTGACTTCCCTCTAGTCTTACTCTGCTAAATTAGGGACGGCTAGCCCTCGTGTAGCTTTGCGCGAAATTTATAACAAACAAACAATCTTGCCTGTGATATGTATTTTAGCACAATATCTATTCCTGTTAAATTCTTTCTGCTCATTTATAATCAAAACGACAATGCCAAATTGACTCGTCTACTTTTATACTAACTCTAGCATCACAGTTGATGTCTGGAACAACTTTTGTTATCTGGAGCTGACTGTTCTGTCCACCTTACTTCATTACGCTAGTATGGTTTCGAGCTTTTTTCATTTAAACTTGAAGGATGTGTTGTAACTTGCAATCTTTTTGACTGCTTAGAAAATTGCATTACGCTCAGATGATTGGAAATAATTTCAATCTGTTGTGTTTTCTATGGTGCTGGCTGAATAATAAAAACAAAGAACGAATATTAAGTGCAAGAAACCATGCCCTGCAAACTTGATTACTGAGATAATGTATAGTATCTCATGCTAATAATAATAATAATAAAACCAATCACTACTCATTAAACTATATCAACTTTAATAATAGGAAAGGGGGAATAATTTTGATTTCTCTTATCCTCATGCAAATGTTAATATAACTTGTCAGCCGAGTTGAAATGCCGTGTAATATATCTAAGAGCAAAGAGCATAATCTAATGTAATATTCAAATTTTACAATGTGCAGAAAACTAGAAATGATATTATCTTCTTCAGATGTGTTATTTCTGTTTCTCTTTACATGTTCTTGAGTAGGAAAATTTTCTCCAAATCTGTAACTGGAAAAGGACAACAGAAAAAAATAAAAATAGCTTACGCTCAGTATAGTTGTTAGGGCAAACATCACTTGTATGAACATCCTTTCTTATGACTGACGAAGCAAGACTGCCTTTGTTAGAAAGTAGGAGGAGAGGGGAAGCTAAGTTAATCTAACAGTATTGTTAAATATAGTGTATGTACACCAACTGCAAAAACAATGGTGGGCACGTGTTCCTTCTGCCCTATGCCCTTCTGCCCAATCATAATTTTATGCATGAATGATTAAACATAGTAATGTTTTCTATTTACATTTGTTTTAAACTTTGTTAACTTCTCAGTTCGTAAGTTAGTCTTTCGTCCGAGAGTATACAGAACAGGTCAATTTTTGATCAGCTTCTTTTTTAGGCGTAATTTCGCTCAGGCCTAGTTTTGAAATTATAATATTAAGCGATATTTTGTGCCATAGAACATTATTAACATACCTTAAAAACACAGTAATTTTCAAACAAGACTTTCTTTAATTTGCCTGGTCTACGAAGTAGCTGTTCTGACAGGGCGTAATGTCTATACACATATTTTCTTGCGTCTGATTTCTTTTTGTTTTCTAATTACATCATTATATTGATTTTCATTTTTAATATCTAATTGCCAGCCCTTTAATTATTTAACTCATTCAATGAAAAACTTTGTCTGCAGTCCATCCAATGAAAGTTAGGTTAAATAATAATTACAAGTTTTCTGATATACAGCTGTTGCTAACTTCCTTCATTCCAATCTATCTATTCCAAATTAGGGACGACAAACGCAGACACCCCATGGATTGCTTTGCGCGAGTATCCGAACAAAAAAAGAAACACTAAAAAAACTGTTGTTTTCTCCGTATCAGTACAAAGATTATCAATGGAAATTTTAATCATTAATATACTCTTTCCTATTCATAATGCTTAAATCTAATGACTTTATGATGATACGAATCGGAAATATATATCGACTTTTACCAGAAATGGAGAAAACTGCTTATAAACAACTGTTGTAATGTTTTATATTTGATAAACATTTTTCGTACTAATTATTTTATCAATTTCAAAGCGCTAAGATTTAATAATTTGACAAAGTAGAGTCGAGTATTTTATAATGTAGTTCTGGAAATGTTAAAAAAAACATAATTTCGAATCATCACGCTACCATTGATCTTTTACGAACACAGCATGTTATTTGTATTTTGACACGACTGCACTTAAAGACAGATTGTCTGTTCTTAGACTAGCAAATAAATTACTTTGAATTGAAAATCTAAAAATTATTGAACTTTGAAGAAACCATTTTCTAAAACAGGAAAAAGACATTCTATATAAAAACAAGTGAAAAATAATGTCTATAACTATTAATTTCTAAATGACTTTAATTTGCAAAATTATTGCACTTTAAATTTTATATGTACAGTTTTCATTATTTTAATAAAAGTGTATGGTTAACATGTGATTATTAAAACTGTTTGTTTCGTTGACTTTCACACATAGGTACTTGAGGGTTATCTGAGATAGCCGTCCATAATTTAGAACTGATAGAGTAGAGGGAATGCACCTAGTCAACCCTATCCACTAACAATTCTTGGGCTACTCTTTTATCAGTAAAAAGTAGGATTGACCGCCACATTATAACGAACCCTAACCACCAGGCTATGCCAGACCCAACTGTTCAACTGAATGTCATTTTATGAGTGTAATGGTTGATATTGTGTTAAGCGGACATACATAATATCACTTTAATACACTTCAGAGCACGTACTTCTAATATAAAATGCTTGTATTTCCGCATTCTTCAAACTTTGTGGATTATAAATCAGAAACTAAAATGCTAATTATATTGTTTTAAAACAATTTTAGGAATGTATTTTCATGTTATGGCTAATTCCCTATTGCAGAAAAAAAAAGAGCTGTTGGATGTCTAAAGATATAATTCGAACCTTTTAGGTGACGGGGATTCG
Source organism: Limulus polyphemus (assembly GCF_000517525.1). Classification (NCBI taxonomy): domain Eukaryota; kingdom Metazoa; phylum Arthropoda; class Merostomata; order Xiphosura; family Limulidae; genus Limulus; species Limulus polyphemus. The sequence goes on from NW_013666828.1 coordinate 71,684, forward strand.
AACTCGCGACTATCAGATTGGCGAGTCAAGCGTACTAACCACCAGGTCTTGCCAGGCCCTGTCAGCGGTAAGTTTGCAGCCTCAAGATGCTCAAAATGGACTTTCAATACTCATGGTGGTCACAGCACAGATAGCCCATTGTGTGGCTTTGCGCTTAACAACAACCAACCAAAATTCTTCTAACGTAAAGGACTCGACTCATTTTATAGCTATCATTAAATAAATAAATTTACTGTTAAACCTGTCCTCCCAGGTTCAGGTTCATTAGGATTCAGTTAGAGAAATTCTAGAATATGATTGTATTTACCATTTATATTTCATTTTAACATGTTTGATCACATAGATGAAGAAACGAAAATAATTAACAAGGTCATACAAACACGACGTTTCAGTTTTCGTAACGAAGATATATTTTTGGCTATTTTATTTTTCCATTAATATTTCTTAAAACCACTCGCACTCGGCTAAATGTCTAGTATATTTAATAAGTGACTTGAATTTTACTGATTTACGATGACCCACTGTAAGTAAAGAATACATACTTTGAAATAAAAATATAGTAAATAGCAACGTGGGTTATCTTATAACAAGTTACTTCGCTTATTGACTAGCAAGTAAAATCTGCAAGAACACAGCCAATAATTAAATACTATTGAATATAATCTTATTAATTAACATGTAAACTGTGTTTAAAACAAGACAGTCATGTTTTCCTTAAAAAAAAGTAATGAATGGAAACATAAACATAAAATAAAATGGCCTCTCTTCTCCATGTGCAATAAATGCGTGCAAGCAGACTATTTCTAGTTCAATTGAGGCTCAGCGTATATCAGCTGGTTGACTCTTAAGCGTCTTATAAATTGTATTATAATCATTAAGAATCACCTTTAAGTGTTAAGGCCATAAAACAAAATATGTGAGCTCGCACGACTTTCTCTCAACCTAATTGAATAATACTAATAAAAAAAGGACATGCTTAAAGCTGAAAATATTATACATATTACTTAAACACATCGGTTTACACTGTTACTGGCCTGTCATGTTCTTCTTTTGTAGGTAACCTATACAGCCACGCATAGAGTAACGTTTGTTTTGAATAGTATTATTATATCCAGTGTTTTATCAGATATATATGTATTTTCTAACCAGGAAGTTTAGATTTAATTTAAAATATTTCTTGCATAATTCAATTACTAAGAGGAAATATAATATTAGATAACATTATTCCCTTCATTTCACGTGACATTTTAGTGTTTCTAAGTCTCAATAAGTATTTCATAGCCCACATTATATTAATTTGAATGTTTGAATTACAGGTTAAAGAATACTTATTACCTAAAACACAAGGCTTCTGATTAGCTTGATTTTTTTGAGTGATGTTAAAATCTCATTGAGTTTACAACTGAATTTCATTAATTATAAATGCGAATTGTGACCCGTTAAATGATATGAATACATATTTTACGAGTAAAATAACTTCATGTCAAAACTAATTTTAGGGGAGCTTTAATGTATGACGTTTTTTTATTTAATTAAACATTGTTTCAGAAATTGTCTCTTAAAATGATCTCAAAAACAGAATAGTTTCGGTTTGATGAAATTTGAACTGTTATGATAAGAGATTTTCCAATCATCATCATCTTACCACCTCAGTCTTCTTCTGATGTTTGGTAGGGGGCACTGCTGTAGCTCACCACACTGCCAGCGTTGACAAAGTCTTCTCATACATTACACCAAAGCTCATATACTAACGTGCCAGTTCCGAGGACTGGTGTACGAAGGAAAATGCTCATGCGACTTTCCGCCAGTGCTCACCTGAGTTAGATGTTGGAAAGACGTTTACAAATAAAATTACCGCAGTCGTCGAAAAGAATTCAGAGAAAAACTCTTGACTACATTCAGACGATGATATGCTTCTGGAAATTTTGATGGTCTCAGTAATTACTTTCAGGAAGTAAAACGATGAATAGGCACTTAATTGGAACTATTGCATTCTTACTGATAATCCTGAGTAATAGGGTGCTCGGACGGACCTCTTACGGTAAGTCCAGTTACAAATTGAATTATAAATGTATCACAATAATTTGTCTTATACTTTGTCTATCTCGAGTTACTAGTGACTGAATAAAACATTGATTTTACCTAATAAAACGATTTGTTATTGTCTCTAAGCAAACTTACAAATTATTAAGAAAGTATATATATATATATATATATATAATATGAAATAATTCTAAACTGAAAATATGGTGATCACTTTACACTGATTAATATTGATGTTATAGTCCATAACAGTAATATATTTTTATTCGATTATTTAAGAACTAAAACTGTCACGGGATTTCAATGTGTGACTATTAATTCCACTATTTTAACTTGAATCTCTAACACAAGCTGCGTGTCTTTCTCATAACACAGTTCCAATAAATAATTGCAAATTCCAAGTATTAACTGAAAGTATAACACACACTGCAGGTCTTCCTGACAGAGAATCTCTAATAAGTGTTGGTTTATTCCAAGTATTAACTGAAAGTATAACACACACTGCAGGTCTTCCTGACAGGGAATCTCTAATAAGTGTTGGTTTATTCCAAGTATTAACTGAAAGTATAACACACACTGCAGGTCTTCCTGATAGAGAATCTCTAATAAGTGTTGGTTTATTCCAAGTATTAACTGAAAGTATAACACACACTGCAGGTCTTCCTGACAGAGAATCTCTAATAAGTGTTTGTTTATTCCAAGTGTTATTTGAAAGTCTACAGGATCTCTAATAAGTGTTTGTTCATTCCAAGTATTATTTGAAAGTCTAACACAAACTGTGTGACTTACTCACAGAGGATCTATAATAAGTGTTTGTTTATTCCAAGTATTATTTGAAAGTCTAACACAAACTGTGTCTTACTCACAGAGGATCTCTAATAAGTGTTTGTTTATTCCAAGTATTATTTGAAAGTCTAACACAAACTGTGTGACTTACTCACAGAGGATCTATAATAAGTGTTTGTTTATTCCAAGTATTATTTGAAAGTCTAACACAAACTGTGTGACTTACTCACAGAGGATCTCTGACGAGTGTTTGTTAACTGAAACTGTCACATAAACTCTGTATCTTTTATACACACAAATTTTAATGAGTGCACATGATTGTTAATTTTCTATGTTCAAATGTTATGTGCAGTTTGCTAAAAGTAAAGTTTTTTTTCATCCAGAATATTACCAAGAAAAACGACAATTAACGCCTGAATTTTCTGAAAGGTTAATTAGAATACCAGTAATTGTGCTGGAAAACATTCACTATCAACAAAAATATAAATCACAACACAATAAATCTCGCATATTTGATACTTTCGGATACTAATTTTGTCTTCTTTAGGAGATAACTGAAACTAAATTTACCCCTGAAGTAGGAAAGTCTACCCTCGAAAGCGCTTTTGTCATCACGTGTTATGAAACTTCACGTGCTCCGATTTATTTAATTACCGTACACAATTTATAATTTTCTTTACACAATGAGAAGTCTATATAAAGTAGTGGTTTTGATAAATAGTTGCTTGACTTTAATTAATTTCACTTTCAATAAGATCCAAAATGCTTCTTTTATATACTTTATTCTAAGCGTCAAGAGAAGTTAAAATCTTGGCTGTAAAGCAAACTTAGGTATCCTAATAACTCCCATCGGCTGTCGTTGTTTATTTTATCTTTATCGTAATTTAAAATAAAATGTATAAAGCACCGAATGATATCACGCTTAATTAGTGCATAATTAAAGATAACATCAATACTAACCGTATAAAAGCTAATTAACAGAATGATACATTAGTTCTATGATTATATCTACCTTCTAAATGGAACCATGTTATGAAATTTCTTTCATTGTGACTTAACGACTTTTGTGATCCTACACGCACTTTTCAAGGATCATAAGCATATATAAATAACAATCTCTAAATACATACATACAGCTGAGTAGTTCTGCATATGCTTGTTTATTGCACGGGTACAGCTTCTGCAGTCAGTTCCATTAAAATCAGCTCAGCTTCGACATCAAGAAACGGAACAACATATTAGGTTAATGGAACATTTTAAATGTAACGGGACTTTCCTTGCTCTTATTGTACGTTTTATAGCCTGTCATTACGTAGAACATTAATATTCCTGCTCTAGCGTATGATGAATTGTATGACGTCATATTTTTCAAGCAAACTCTTATACATTTTAATATTGTCCGCAGTAGAGAGATGGACAATATAGGGCCAGTGAAAACTTCTAACTTTGTAACCAAAGCAACTGTTTTTCCCTCACTCTATATCGATTCCAAATTTATTTTGTTTATGCTACATAAAATAACTCTTTTATAATCATTTCTTATATCCTTTTTTGGAGAAATGTATGAAACAATTTAAAAAGATTTCACGTTAAGTTCCCGCATATCGTTACACACAGCATAGTTACGTAATATTGAAACAAGCTGTTTATTTCATTATTAGTGTGATTATACACAGAGGTGTGATACCGTTTTCTTCTCCACGTTTTCCTGTTTAGTCAAATACGTTTTCTTCCATTGCTTCTGTGCTTAAACATCATTTTGTTTCCTGGAATTGCAATTTTCAGCCTGAATGGTACACTATACACATACGAGCTAATGACGAGAGGGAGGACAGAGAACCAGAAGCATCCGCCGTCATAAGAGCTTTATCCAGCTTTTTGAACCAAGTAATAGCATTGACCGCCACTTTTATAACGCAATAACAGCTGAAATACAGAACGCTTTCAGTGGCATGCTGTTTAGAACCCCGAACTTCTCGATACGCAGCCTGAAAACCTAACCATAATATGTTGGATATGAAGTAATTTCGAAATAAAGAACACAAAGTTAAGTCATTATTTAATTCAATAGTAAATGATTGATTCGAATGCAAATAAAACTATTGAAAATGACTGTTAGTATAATTAATAGCATATTGTTCCAAATCTGCAAAACATTACCGCTCGGAAAGTTATATGAACTAAAAATGACGAACTTAAAATGCCATCTTTGTGATGACGACACATTCAGTAAAGTGTCATCATCACGTGATAACAAATGTAGAACTTAAAAAAATGTGTTGACCACGTTTGTAAGGGAGTATGGATTATAACCAACAATGTTAGGGTGGTATTTAGAGCAACAAAGGAATTTCTACTGAAGACAACTTTAAACTTTTATTGGTCTTTTCAGGTCCATTGTTTAACATGTCAGCCCTGCTGGTAATATGAATCAGTTAATACGTTTCAAAAACATTCAGTGTCCTAAGGATAACAAACCTTATTTCTAACAAAAACTGTTAATAAAAATTCTAATTCTCATCCATTTTACTTTATAAGTCAGTGCGTAGTTTCCTATGTCTCAATATAAAAAGTAAAGATTAAATAATAAATCTCATGTATTTGTTTTAGAAACAAAATCCCATTTTTTAAATTAGTTAACACCCTTTTAAAACATGATTTAGAACATTTGTGAATTTTGTGGTAAAAATTACGTAAACTGCAGATTGGTTTCACACTTATCTTAATTTGTCGCCCTCCTCCCCCATTGACACAGCGGCAACTCTTCGGACCCATAACACTAAAAACAGGGTTTCGATACCCGTGATGGGCACACCTCAGAAAGCCTATTGTGTAGCTTTGATCCTTAAATACAAACAAACTTAATTTGTCCATTCCAAATTCAAAAGCAGGAACGTGTAATATAGCATTTCAGATTTATGGCCCCAAAATCGTTAATTAAACAGTAGGCAGGAACGTATATCTAATTAGCTATACTCCTTACCAGGTTTACCTTTTAACTTCAAATTATGTATGTAGCCTGTTTTGATCGGAAGTTAATATTAATTCTATTTTGTCTCTCATAATTCATTGCCTCTGATTTTGAATCCGAAATAAACAAATTAGGTGAAATTTGGAAAAATAAATATCTGCAGTTTTCATATATATTTTTACAAAAGAGCAAAAGTACCCGACTTTGCTCAGGTTATTAGGTTGATTTATTCTAGATCACCATGTCAGTGTGTGTGTGTGTATTCTAAACCCATTTTAGCATAAAATTATAACCTTTTATGGGATGTGGCTTGTTTATAAAGGTAATCTTCCCTCTGACTTGTCCTCCGATTTTAAACTTAAATAATAATAAAAAACACTTTAGTAAACGGACCTCTCAATTAAAAACAACAAATATTTATTTTCAATTTTGTAGTTTATACATTTCATTTTATACTTTCAGCACGTAGCCTCTCAACAAAAATATTAGGTTATTGTCGGAATTTAAATATACTTATATTCTTCTTTTTCACCAAATGTCAAAATAAAAGGCTTTTACTTATATTTCTTAATACTGTTACGTCTCCGTTCGTTT
>NW_013666828.1:79077-103371 GCF_000517525.1 Limulus polyphemus
TTTCTTTTCTACTGTTAATCTTACTCTAACATATTAACCGTTAGGCCTATTTCAATCGTTAGGTCTATCACTTCTACGGTACTTAATTTCACGCCGAACTTTTTCCTTGGCCTGAAACTTTACTTTTTTCTGAGATTATCTGTCTGCTATTGTCTGTCTCACTCTATTTTTATCTCTATCACCTAATCGTCTGTCCACTTTCTGTATTCTCGACGTCAATGTATTGCACGCGACGTTCAATAGTCTCAGCATCAATGAATTATTAACAAAACCTCCCACAATCATCTGCTCTTAACTGTTATTATAACAAAAACTAAACAATAATAAAATATTCACTCAGAAAAACGAATCAATCAGTAACATCTAAACTAAACAGTCTTTTATATCATGACATAAACCCCTCTTTAAAATAAAATATTTACAATATTTTTTCCTTTACTATATACAAAGACTGTTGAGCATTTGCAATTCCTTTGTCTGTCTCTTCTAGCGTTGGGTCTCCAGTAGGACTTCTCCTTAATAGGATCGCTCATCTTCATCTTGACCTTGTGTTGCCTGAGGTCCGTGTTTCCTAATCTATCTATAATGAAGTTACTGTCTTCAGATTCTACTTCCATGACAGCCACACCTGCCATGTCCATTTGTACATCAATAACTACACGTGTTAGGTCTTCTTCTTTCCCAAAATACTTTTTCAACAAATTGGCATGATAAACCTTAGTCATCCCATTCACTTTAGTGCATTCTGTTGACCACTTTCTGTACTGTGAATGGTCCTTTACATTGCGGGATGAGTTTGTTGTGGTCTGTGGGCAGCAGAAATAAAACCTTCTATCCTACCTTGAAATGTCGACCCTTGTTTTTATTATTATATTTATAAAAGTTTTATGTCTGTATTTAGGTTTGGCTTCCTCAGTAAAACTGTTTTGATAGGTCTAGTTTAATACTTTTTTCCGGTTCTCTGTTCTGTAAATCTCTTTTCTCTTGTGCTTGACTTCCTTCTTGGGCACTATCCCAAAGTTTCTGCAGTGATATGTGTTTCTTCTGCACTTCCTTCAGCTCTCGCGAAACTACATTCGAGTTATCACTCTTCGAGACTTTAAGAGGTTTGATATCTTCCTTGCTCCTTTTTCTTTGAACTCTTGTGATGACAGCAGATTCTTCATCAAGCTTTTTTCTGTCCAGTTCTTCCAAATGTATACTACCTGGTATGTTTCCTATCACCAAGTCGTGTATTGGTTCCTTGATACACATGGCTTCAAGGTCTCCTACATAATATGCAGTATCCACCTTTACTTTTGCTATGGTAAACTTTCTCACTGTCTCATCAGTTAGCACACACAGGCGTACTTTGCCTATCATCTGATCATTGGATACTAGACTCATTCCCACTGCTGCATTACCGCACCCAGTGTCTCCTAGAGCCTACACTTTCTTTTCTCCAGTATAGACTTCACATATTGGCATATTATCATTTGTTGGCACCTCTTGATATTTATCACATGCTCCCATCACTGATGGCACTGTAGATAGTTTGCTGACTTGAGCCGACCATTAATCGTGCACTGATCAATCATGCTTTCTTGCATTCAGTTTAACAAGTAGTCTTGATTCTCTTTCTTCTGGCAGCAGCATTCATAGTGCCAATCACTCTTTTCCTGTTTCTTACCAGCACTGTCTTTGTAAACGGCTCCAGCTGCTTTATGTTGAGGTTTCGGCTGTTGTTTGCTGATAACGGACTTGAACTCCTTTGGAATGTGTCCCATTTTATAACAAACATAGTATCTCTTCTCCCTTCTGTCTATTAACCTATTGTCATCTTTGGTAAACTCCTGCTTCTAGTCAGCCATTACTTGTTTCTAATTTAACTGGCATTCTTGGACTTGCCAGTTATACTACCTCCATGGGCTTCCATATACTGTTTTGCCAGTTTGATCATCTCATCCTTTAGGAACAGCGACATGCCAGTTGAAAACGTGGCTATGAGCTCTTCACATACTAATAGTTCTGCCAGTCCCTTAAAACTATTGTTACGTCTGTGTGTTCGTTTGTTAATTTTCCGTAGAAATTCTTTCCGAGAACTTCAGCGATACAAGTCCTTTCTTAAATAAAATTAGCTTATTCTTTCTCAATTCAACTCTGCAATACACTTAATTTCCACAGTCACTTTAACTTAAACACACGCTATAATTCACAACAATTCACGCGCTTTACTTACGGTGCCTACTGCTCGCTTGACTCATCTATCCGTGTCTATATCTTCAATCTCTCTATCTGTGACTATTCTCGCCTTCACTTTATTTGCCGGCTTATATACTAAAATAGAGAGCGCGTAGAAAAAGACTAGAGTTACTGGGAACAGACATGATCCTTCTAGAAACCCATGACGTCTTACCAGAGTCACGTGACTACCGCTGTCGTAACACTATTTTCATACATAGCCACGTCAGTCCATCTAATGAAATATCTCCGCAGACGTGCCACAAACTGAAATACAGTTTCTCCAGTGTCAGGTTTAACTCCGACTCAAACCTTCTTCAGTAAGTTCATATCGTTTCAGTAAAGCCACTTTTAATTTGTCATAATATGATTTTGGACAAAGCTTTTATATATCTCAAAGAAAGCATCCATGTCATCTTTATGTCCATAAAATTTGGGTAGCTTGGGTCGGCTATCCCTGACTCCATTGTCATTCTTGGATTTTTCTTCCTTCGGTTGGGTGAGTTTTGCTATCTCAATTTGTGCTCTTATTCTCTATACTTGCAGTCTCTCCTCTCTCTCTTTTTCGTTTTTCTCAATTTGTCTCTTCTGTTCTTGTTGTTTTAACAAACTCTCGTAGTTCACTGTCTTATAACCCAAGACGTTCTCCAATTTCTATCAACTTATCAAAATCTGACATGGTTAATAACGTGATTGTAATCTTTACACTATTTTTGTTACTACTACAGTTCTGCATATATAGTTGTGCTTTGCTCTGTAATATCTAAAGGACTTACTATCAAACTATGGTGTGGAGGCAAACCATGTCCTAATCCTGTTCTACCCTCACCAACGTCCATGGGCTAGTTAAGTGATAGTGCCCAACTAACACTAACGCTAATTTCACTGACTCCATAATTACATGTGGATGTGCAAAACAGCAGTATCAGTTAGCTGCCTTCTCTATCATTTCAAAATTAGGAACAACTAGCGTAGATACAGTCTTGACCAAAATGTCTGCAAACTGTTCTATATTGATGTTATTATCTACATGCACAGAGTAGTTATTGAGTAATTGCCCGAGTAGCAACAGAGAAGGTAACGTGTGATCAAACAAACATGTACAAGTTGTTATTCTGTTTCGTATAAGTTGTTTTGGCAATTTGTTCATCAAAACAGACATACACACCTCTTTTTATAAAAGAACGTGCTTTTGGTGTAATCTTTTTCGAAACAGATCAATGCTTTGTTCTCTGTACTTGGTGTAGAGTCGTGCCTCGTCACGTGCCAGAAGTTATAGAGCACCAAATTGTTCAACTGTCCAAAAATGGTATGAAGAAAACGTACATTGCCAGAATAGTAGGGTACCTCAGTGTACTGTATCCAGAATCCTGAAACTTCATGAGACTACAGAAAACGTTGTTCCAGGAAAGTCTACTGGTATAAACCGAAAAACTACTGTCAGAGATAATCGTGTTTTGATCAGGTTAACACGTCAAAGTCAAAATAAGTCTGATAACACCTTATGACAGGAATGGCATGAACACATTCATTCCAGGTTATCCAGAAGAACAGTGAATATGAAACTGACAAAACAAGGTTACTTTGCAAGAAGGGTTATCTGCAAACCGATATTAGCCAGAATTCACAACCGTCACCCTGTTACTTGGGCAAGACAGCATGCCAACTTACAGTTTGGACACTGTTTCTGACTTGTTAAAGCTGATGGTAAGATTCGTGTTCGTTGTTTACCTGGAGAACAGATGAGAGAGGACTGTCTTTCCCACAGGGAACACACAGGAGATGGCACAGTACATGTTTCGGAAACTATTCACCATGGTGGAAAAATGCTCTCATATTCTCCAGGAAAACATCAATGGCGCCTCCGAAAGACATCACATGGAGACGATATTTCTGCCATATGCTAGGGCAAAGTTTGTCAATAACTTTGTGTTCCAGTATGACAATGCCACTACCCACAGTGCACATATTATACAAGATTATACCGAATAGGAGGACGTTACAAGATTGCTATGGTCAGCAAAGTCTCCGGATTGTAATCCCATTGAGAACTGGTGAGCAGAATTGAGCCGGAAAATTGCTAACCACGACCCTAAACCAGTTACTGTAGCTGAGTTGCAGCGCCTTCTAGTGAGAAGTTGGGATAAAATCATGGTGGATTACATCAATAACCTCATCGACAGCATGCCACGTCGCCTTGCACAGATTATTAGAGTACAAGAAAGACTAACCAAGTACTGAATGTTTAATATGAACTGATATAAGGTTACAGACGCTATTTATGATAGTTTTATGTTATATTTTGTCATTATATATGTTTTGGTAAGTTATGTTGTGATAGGTAAAATGTGATAGGTCACACATCTCTTTACAGGTGTCTGATAAAATTGTTTGCTGTTCTAATAAATCGTTCGCGATATCTATAGAACCTGTCTCATTATACAAATTACATATGCAGGTGATTAATATAACACGTATTTCTCAGTTTGATAGCGCTAAGTATATTTATATTTTATCTTAATAATGATTATCTTATTTGTTACAAAATATGCAAACATTTTGGCCAAGACTGTGGCTTTGCGCGAAATTCAACAAAGAAGCAAATCTACAAAGGGATATATATGTTCCACCGGTGTAGCTGAATGAAGTCAAAATAGCAATTTACAGGGCATACAAATGTACAAATTCTAAAGCAGAATACAGAAATCACATATAACTAGAGGGGCACTCAGTAGTGTGCATACCTCCTCCACATATTCGTCTCTCAAAAAATACGAAAATGTATCCGTATTTACATCATTATCAACGGAAACGGATCATTTTTGGCAGGACAATGCGAAATAATATTATACACAATTCCTTCAAGTTTCATAAAATTCTGATCATTTTTGGCAGGACAATGCGAAACAATATTCTACACTATTCTTTCAAGTTTCATCAAATTCTGATCATTTTTGGCAGGACAATGCGAAATAATATTATACACAATTCCTTCAAGTTTCACCAAATTCCGATCATTTTTGGCAGGACAATGCGAAATAATATTATGCACAATTCCTTCAAGTTTCATCAAATTCTGATCATTTTTGACTGAGTTACAAAGCTAAGCTAGTGTGAAAAATCGGTTCTCATGTTAACAGATAGGGATTTTTGGAATTTCGGAATCTTGCTGTGACCTTCAAGTTTGACCTTACCCAACCAAAAACTAATCACTTCTAAGTTGGGTCATATATACCAACTTTTGTCCAAATTCATTCAGCCATTTTCGAGAAATTGTGCTGACAAACACACACACAGGGGTGTAAACATAACCGACGGAGGTAATCAAACGCTTATTTTAATGTAAGTATTCCTACTATATATGTTTCATATTAAAATTTTACGGCTGTAATATTATTCGCCAAAGATTAATAAAAAAATTACACAATGAAAGTTTATGATTGTGTTCGTTTCCTTTTTTTGTCATTTACAAAGTCAAAAAAGTCAAAGTAGATCTTGGTAAGCTGTATATTTGGGTTCTGCAGATCCAAAATTACGTAGAATAATGGATATATCGATTTTCACGTTCAAAAATGCCTCCAACATTCAACCTTTCTGCGCGCCGAACCAGTCTATGTAGCTTAACATTTAACATGAAGTTAAAATAATTCATTTAGTGTTTATAAGTGTTCTAAAGCTTCTATAATGTTTAAAATTATTGATAAAAATAGAAAGAAGAGTATTTTAAGCAACTTTTCTTACATAGAATTAGGGAATTAAACTTTATGTTAAAGTGTATTTTTTAAGTACGTCCATTAGGGCTGGTATACTGTTATAGGTTCAACTGATAGAATTAGGTAATTAAACAGTTGAAACTATAACAGTATACCAGCCCTAATGGACGTACTTGAAAAATACACTTTAACATAAAGAGCTTTTAAACTTTTTCCCCCCAGAATATAGTACTAACCAGTGTATTAGCACCAAACAAAGTTATTATAACAAGTTCAAAGTTTTTTAGATTTTTACCATAATAATTTGCTGTAAAAGGCAGTAAAATATGCAAAAACTATTTTATGTACCTTATAAGAAAATGTAAAATATCATTTTCACTTTTTAATAAACTAAACTTTTTAAAATGCTCTGTAAAGAAATTTAGAAAAGTCATGTAATTGATATAAAACAAAAATCCACGTTTAACGTAAAAAATTAATTTTTATATCATTAGAACACACTAATTCCCAAAAAAGAAACATCTGTCTATGTAACACTTGGAAGATAACGAACTATCATTCATGGTTTATTGATAAATGGATGAAGTAATTAATCATCTTAAGGCTTTATTAGGTTCATCATTGTAAATTCAGTTCGAATAGGTAGGTTTATTTCTGTACTTCTGAATAGTAATTAAAATTCTACAACTAAGCGTAAGTGCGAATGAATATCTTTAACCATGCTATAAATGTACTTTTTTTTTCGATAATCGGATTACTGCAAGTCGTTTTCAACAAAAATTAGTGGTAATAATGTCATTGTTACTTTGTCGATTAGAAAGTGGCTTAATTTATAGCTATGTTTAAGAAGTACGGAACAGTAACATTAGCAAGACGGAATAACAGTCTCGACGGTAAATTTAATTTGGGATCAGCCGAATAGTGACAATAATCTAGACGAAAACAGTACACTCATAAGAACTATTGACAGCTTATTCTAATTAAATGATACTGAATAACTTTAATAAGTATTAGGGCACTGTCTTATTTCACTAGAGTGTTTTAAGCTTGTAAATTATTTGTAGAAGGGATCTAAACACTGTAGTTACAATGTTACTAAATGAGGTGTATATCTTTACTTTGGTGTTTGTTATTAATATCGAACGAACTGTATTAAGAAAACGTATTATAAGCACTAAGAACAGTGTATTATCGTGACTTGATATGAATCGTGGGTTAAACTTATGAATTATGTATGGTAATTTAATTGTGTTTATTTAAAGATATGTGCTCTGATGCATGTATCTTTCACTTTATTTGTCTCGATCTTTTGTCGCTTCTATAGCAATTACGAGTAATTTGCTTCCAAGGACAGTAGTTATTATCGTTATCAAAAGAAAAACTCTATAGTGTTTTATATTAGAAGGTTATTATTATTCAGGTATCAGTGCTAGATAGACAGTCTTTATGTGTAACTTCGAACTTTAGTTTGCCGTAGTTTTTAGTTAGTTAACTCGAATTTAATACATGTGTTTAATGTAGCCACAAGCTAATTTAACTTCAAATCGCCCCTTGGTAAGTCTCCAATCTTACGACGCTAAAAATCGGGTTTCTATACCTGTGATTAGCAGAGCACGGATAGACCATTGTGTAGCCTTGCGTTTAAAAACAACGAATACGGAACAAACGACTTTGAATCATTGTTACTTTCTTATGATGTTTAGATATATAGACTTCTAAAAACTCACTATTTTAGAAGAGCTTTACGCTAAATAGATTGTCCTCGAGTTGATATATTTCAGGGGCTTCTACCGAATTGAAGAAGTGGAAAAAGCTTTTATCTCAATGTTGAGTTTTCGTATTACAGGGTTTTCCAGTTTTAACCTTCTTTAACCTGGCGGACATATGAAACAAATAAAAAGCGGAGGATTGACTGATTCGCAAAACTAAAGTTTCTAAATTAATAACTTATGAGGAAAAGAACAATATTGACATTAGTTAAACAAACTAAAAATTAAAACAATTTGGATCTACTGGGAAATGACCCATATTCACAAAAGATGAATTACTGTTTGGAATAACAACGAGATGCATGAATGCGAAAGAACCGAATAGAAAAAGCAAAGTATTGTAAAGATTTGAATTATTCAAGTGATATGAACTGTGTTATATACTTCAGCACAGACATTCTCCAAGAAAATAGATTAGTCTTCTGGGGTTTGTTCGAATACAGAGCTACTTCATGGGTAGTCTTCTGGGCGAAGCACAGATAAAATAAACAAGAATTGAGTTCTTTAGATGGGAGGTGTTGCGAAATGGTTATTGAAACATCAGCTTGAGAAACTGTCGCATAGGGTGATATTGAAGCTTGAGATACATGCGGCAAAAAGCTTAAGTTTTTCGCGAAGGAGGTTTAGTTGTAGAGGTCTGAATATAAGCAACGGATATCGGCAATATTCTATGTCAGTTTGTAACGCAAAGACTGAGTAGAAACGGGCTGTCTGGATTATATTGGTGACTCAGTAACTTGACAACTGACGATCTGCGAATCTAGATATCAATGTTCTTTGACACAGGATAGGATAGAGACTGCTTTTCAGTTAGGACTTTTGCACGGCCTGGAGGCTTCAACTTATTTTAGAACGAACTGCAGATGTGTGAATTGTTTATTGTCTTTCTTGAAGCGCGAAATGAAAAACAATAACAAGAGAAAAACACTTGATCATAATGTTTTGTATGAGTTTAGAAGAAATAACCATCATTATAGAATAGGCCAATTTTCCAATAAATATGAATTCAATACGTTAGACGTCACGAATGGCAATTTAGTCGACATTTGATGTTGAACTAATATATTTGGTGGCGTTAGATAAATCTACAGCGCTTAGAAAGATATCAAATAGGCAGATGATTCTAGCAGGTGAATACCAAGGTAGTCAGTCAGTGATCCATGAGAGACCAGGGAGATAACAAGAAGTCTTTTCCAACACTTAGTGACTAGATTGTCATGGATAGG
This sequence comes from Limulus polyphemus, assembly GCF_000517525.1. Classification (NCBI taxonomy): domain Eukaryota; kingdom Metazoa; phylum Arthropoda; class Merostomata; order Xiphosura; family Limulidae; genus Limulus; species Limulus polyphemus. The sequence goes on from NW_013666828.1 coordinate 88,006, forward strand.
GACTGGATGAATAATCTATGCACCCTTAACCAATCTAAAAGTTAGGGACTGGACGAATAATCTATGCACCCTTAACCAATCTAAAAGTTTTATAGAGTGAAATTGTTGAGGTGGTATTGCTAAATAATACGTTTTGATGTTTTCACAGCGAATTCATGATGAACAATGTATTTATTGGTGGGAAATAAAACTTGGTAAGTCTTGGAAAGAAATTATAAACATGTGTGACAATTCAAATTATCTGAAAAAACTTTCAACATTAAAAATTGAATTATTACCTAAATTATTTTATTCTTTGAAAGAAAATCATATTTTTAAGTAGCTTTAACCCTTTCTTAGTTACTTGTCCTTAAAAAAAACTCCAGCAAAACCAAACACAATTGGATAATATGAGCTATATTTATGCATTTGTTGTCTCCTTTAAGAATCCTAGAATACTTTCCTTTTGGTGTAGAGTTTTTTAAATCTGTTGACCTGTTTCATAGCGCACTAATGTTATAAAAACAAGAAACGATACTTTCAAATGACAGTCCTAAAAGATAGAAGCGAAACAGAATTGATTAATACAGGATTAAGTAACTTTTATGTGATACTGAGAATTTTGATTTAAAAATTTTTACCGTTTAAATGACATATACTATGAACATTCATGACCTTATAAAAGCATGTAGGTTCAAGAAGTCTTGATAGAAATGAATAAAAATGCTATAACCCGAGCTTTCGAGAGGTGGGCCTTTCTTCTTCAGGAGCAAACAGGGAATGTTGGTGTTATCGAATGAGTGATATATATAAAGTGAGTTTAGTGACGTCATGAAGGTCATCTGGTTTTCCAGGAAATGTTTAGTCTATTTCTCTATATACTGCTGTAAGCATCTCATTTCCGGCACAGTGGCCGATAGCGAGAGTGTATGTGAAAAGGTGTCAGTGATATTTTACTTTAGAAATGGATAAATATATGTATATTTGAAACTATACTTAAGTGTTTAAGTAAAATAAAGGTGACACCTGGAGACTGATTGAAAAAGATATGTTATACTAAAAAAATGTATAAAAACAGGCATAGAAAATTGTTTTAAATAAATACTAACTTTTATGAAATTTTTTGTTCACATTACACGAAAAAATAAGCAAAAAGAATAACAATTATTTTTTTGATAGAGATGAAATCAATGAATGGGGATAACTGATTCCAGGATCTAGATTAATTCCGAAAGGTTGAACAGTGTTTAGATTAGCAATCCAATAAGCTTCTTTTATTTCTCTATCTGAATCTATTTGAATCCTGTTACTCATCCGCATTGATATATATATCACTCATTCGATTACACCACCATTTCCAGTTTACCCCTGAAGAAGAAATGTCCACCTTTCGAAAGCGTTCGGGTTATAGGATTTTTATTCATATACTATGAACATTTATCTGTGTACGTCCTATTACAAAATGTGTCATGAAATGCGGATTTCATTTTGGTAAGGAGGTAAAATGTGCCTAACTATTTTGTTTTATTTTTACAAATTACTTATGGAACTTAAACGGCAGAAAAGCTAAGGCACCAGGTATAGTAAAGAATACCTCTATCAGACCAAACAATGGTGAATTACGTATAATGAGTGCATGTGCAGATATAATCATTGGAAGCTAATTACACAGTTACGTTAACTGCTTTATAAAATAGACGATGATACACTGATAAACTAAAGAGACTTGCTCAGTTTAACCGGGTTAAACTTGAGGTTAACTGTCAACATCAATTCAATCACTAATTAGAAAGTGGATGATACCGTTGTTGATGGAAATAGGCCTAGGCTATTGGGTGCAATTAAGACTGATTTAAATTCTTGCTTAGTGCTGTACTATCTTGTTAAATCTTAATTTCTTGTTTATGCATATCTTTCTCTCTATATATACATTTGCATAGACAATGCATCACAATACGATTATATTTTACATTGTTCTAAAACATTATCGATTTACCTCATTTCTAGCTTTTTTCATGTTACAGTTTTCAATACATCACTTCAAATTGTATATACAGAGTATGATAAGAGACTGTTCGATAGATAATGAGAAATGCTAAGATAAAATAACTAAATTAAAAAAGTGATTCTATAACAATGAGATCCCTGTATGAAGGATAATGGTCAAATTTTAGGCTTATACATTCATAACTAACTTTGGTTTAAACATTTTTAGACGTAACGCTAATGCCGAGACAGAATGTAAAGGCAGTTGGATCATAAAGTACATTTAAAGATTTGACTAGGCAGGTGTGTTATGAAGACATACGGATCATTATTTATTTAAAGAAAGAGTGGAACTAACTATAAGCACGTATTAATTAAAGAGAGAATCCTCAATTGCCGCGGTATATGAATTTTTTTTAGGAAGGATTAGAGTAAATTAATCTATGAGATCTTTTTTTCTTTTTTAATTAGCTACATTTTTCTGTTCCAACAATACCAAGCATGGGGAGCGCTTATACCAGATTCGATTTTATTACTCATCAGGATCTTTACCAGCCTACCCTCAAATTTAAATTATTTTAGTCAGGATTAGAGTAAATTAATCTATGAGACCTTGGGCGTGGTCAAATACATCAATCGAAAGGGTTTGACCTCTTGAGTTCAAAACTGTAATTAGATCTCATATCGGTCAAGAGATGACGGAGCTATGAGCTAAAAGTTTGTACTTGAAATTAAACAAATAAAAAAAAATCTGAGTCTTTCTATGAGCCGCTATGCCGCGGCTAAAATCAACGAGAAATAAATATGTCGACCGTGGCCTGAGTGTTCGATATGTGATGACACATTAATGCATTAGCGTATACAAATCGTTCTTATAACATGCATTTAACTCTCCGCAATTTCTACCTCTGTATAAGTGTTTGCAAGGTGCTGAAAAAATTAGTTCATATTTGTGCTACCATTCACTGTGTTATATGGACTTTATGTAACGAAAGTGCGGAATCGCCTTATTTCAAGGTATTTTATGAGTGTATCTAAACCAACAGTCATAATGAAAAACTATTATCCTTTCAGGAGAAGATCACAGCTCCTAGCAATAAAAATGTCATAGTACAATTATATATATTGGGTTTACAACTTCATGTGTGTATCCGGGAACATTCTAACCGCCAAACAAGGATGAATTGAGTAGCGTTCACATGTTTAACAGCAAGTGATGATGTTGTGACTTCCGAACAAACTTGTTTGCACATCGTTGATTCAGTTCTAAACTGGATTTCTCAGCTGATGGTGTTACAGAACTTACTATCATATGTGGGAAAATATACTTCATGCACTGAATAATGAGTCACCACTGAGCATAAAATGTTGCGAATGAAAACATGTTGTTTGAAGAGTAAACATTTCTCACAAAGTACACTTGTAAATGAGACACTGAAGATGCGTTCTCTCTATTTGAACTACAAAATGTTTTGATTTGAAACAAATTTTGTGTGTGTTTTAATATGAGAGACCCAGTAAAATATTGTCTCAACTGAAAAAGAAATCGTGTTTTGATTTGAGACACCAGTGTTAATTTATTATATAAATACTGAATTTAGTTATTGAATTTTACCTTAATGTTTTACTAATATAATATGATAATAATGATAATATGATAATAATAATATGATAATAATAATAATATGATAATAACAATATGATAATAATAATATGATAATAATAATAATATGATAATAATAATAATGATAATATGATAATAATAATATGATAAACTACACACCTTTATTAAAGTTAAATAGACATTACTTTACTGGTATTTTTTTATTACTTGTGAAAAGTTTGTTTTAGAGATAATATTCAATGACTTAGAAAACCCAAAAAACATACGTCCTATATTAAGTATGGCTGCCAGAATCTCAAAATGGCGATCATTATACAAATAACTACCAATCGGGTTTTTTGGATGAATCAGAAACGTTACATTTATGCATGAACACAGAATTTTACCTCGTATCTAATAATTGTTCACTGAGAAAACTTTTTATTGATGTTCATATATATTTAGCATGTATGCAATGATTGGTACAGATGTATCAAGCTAGAACATATTTATGTACCTTCAATAGTTGTGGTGAACTTGATGAAGCAACAAGTGTCAAATTATTTCGATTCACGAGCAGGGGAAGAAAAGCCAAATTGATATCGACCAACCTTTGCTCTCTTATCAGGACAGTCCAAGACAAGAAATATTGTGATGGGATAAGTTTCATTTGAAAACTTAATTTACTCTTCTGGAAAGGGACTAAAAGTGGCAGCCATATATGAAACTACCCCAATAATGACATTCAAGTACATCCACTCCCCTTGAAATGATAAAATGTATATATATATATCATTTATTCAACATTTAGTGACATCAAACAGTATAATACTGATAAACTTCACGTCAATAATAACTAATGTTCAAATCATTACCATACATTCAATATGCTTGATTTTCTTTCATTACATGTAGGCATGCCATTTCATTGTTTTCATTGTTCATTGTCTTTGTCATCATATACATCATGTTCTACATTGTCGTTTGATTCATAATCGTCTGACGGTTGGTTGTCACAGGCAAAGAACCAAGAAAATGTGAAAAATACATATCTCATTTCAAGACTGCAACTTTGTGTGATCACAATCATTCTTCCAAATAGACTCAGATCTGTTTTCAGAATAATGGAATTTTCATTTCTTTTAACTCAAGCTTGACTACTTTATTTTCTTCACTAGATCATGGTGGACTGGATTCAAGCCTTTCTGTTTTGAAATTCTGATATGCCTGTTTTCCTTTGGAATTTGTTTGGATCAGATCCTTCCTGACTTCTTGGGTAGTTACTGTGGAGATACATACGAGTTCTTGATTATTTTGAAATGGGTAGATCGAACACTCCAGAACTTCTGCTACAGCTGCAACATTCTTCTCATCCTTTTCAATGTGAGGCTTCTGTAATTCTGAATGGTGCAGATCAGTTCTACTAATGTGCGTCAGGGCTCTCAGGTTACCAAGGAAACCACTGTGGTGCTCAGCTGTCATATAAAACCTGGTCTGAGGTCATATATTCAAAATATATTCGTTCCTCATTTTGGCTGCCTTTTTTTTCATTTTTACGGGAGAATAATATTCACGATGGATTTTCTATGGTAACACAGTTAAAATAACATATAAAAAGACAATACAATAACGTTTTTATCTTATATAGTTGCATAGATATGATATAATTCAATCTCTGCATTTGTGTGGTGGCCATCTTGAATTTTCTCAAGTTCTCCAGAATCAAGTACTTCACACCATCTAGATATAATTGCATGGATGTCATAGGTAAACATTAATAAAACTTATGTTCATAAGAAAAAAGTTAATGGCTAGACTATAGGTAGTATGCTGTATTTCTATATAAATGCACATTTCCGGTCCATCACATAATGTTGTTTTTTACTATATAGTTATTGGCCACCATTTTGGATTTTTGCCAGACTTACTGGATGTGAGCATTTCAACACCATTTTCAAGTTGTCATATGAAAATGTGGATGTAAAAAAAGCATCTTAGTGGCCCAATAAATTTATTCAAGATTTCAAGTAAAACATCCAAGACGGCCATTTTAGATATAAATTTGAAATTCAATTTTTATTGATCAAAGGTCTATTAGTTTAGTAATTTCAGTAATTTTAAGGTTGGTAGTAAACATTTTCACAATGTTACTGGCTGTTTCATCATAAACACATTTTTTTGAGTATCGCAAAAGTTTCATAGGGGGGGGGGTCTATATATGGGATCCTAAAATCTGAAAGCTATTCGATCCAGACAGCTATCATCCAGAAATGTTATTTTTCAGAAAATTCATGGTAGCATTTGCCATCTCCTTTCCCAAGTGGAACAGGTGAGTCCATTTTGGGGTACCGGCTTATACACTAACAATGTTAACTAATACACTTATTAAGTGTTTGTTTGTTTGCTGTTAAGCGCAAAGCTACACAATGGGCTATCTGTCCATCGCCGATTTTTAGCATTATATACAGATTTTTTGCTGAGGCACCAGGGGCACACTTATTTGTTTCCAGAAAGCATTATGAATAAAGTTCGTATGCGTGCACTCTGTTTCATTTCTCATTAACTCACTATAGCACGCCAATATTTGTATAAGTATTAGAATAAAATGAAAAGTATGGTACTAATGTAGCATTCTGAATGATTCAGAAGATAAACTATTCGAAAATAACGTATTTTTTCTTCCATCACAAAAACTGAGAATTTCGACGAGAAAGAAACGTTTTAAATTTGCCGTTAGCCAAAATTATGGGTGATGGGTGAAATCCCGTATAATTCAATGGTATAATGGTATAATTCAATGGTATTGGTTGAATGGTATTGGTAAGTTGAATAATAGACAAAACTTCATGTTTCCTTCTCACCAAAATTCACAATTTAGTGATGAGAAAACAAATTACAAACTTTGTTTTTCTTATTGTTTGTAGTAAATTGTAAGTAACTTATGTGTACATAAAGATGTATCTACACAATAAGTTAAACCTAAGATAACCATATAATTTGATTGAGAAAGACAAATAGATCCAAATTATGTACTCAAGTTATGTAATCAAACAATAAATCTTGATGTTTCGACTTGAGATACTAGATATATTTCAATGTAAACATTTTAATTTCTCAACCCAAAACACATAAGATTTTGTAAAGTAGACATTTCTTTAAAATGACAGTAAAATATCATTTTACTTTGAGTCTGAATCTGAGACATTTAAATTTACAGTGCTGTTTATATCAACGTTTGTGTTAAAAAAGTTCAGTGCTGGGCCTAAATGGAAAGCTAGACTGTTTTAAATACTCCTTCGCTGTGACAAAATTAAAAGATATATATATATATATAAATCAACACCAAGTCGACCTCCACAACTGATAAATTTCTCTTTGATAACATATATTTGTCTTTAGCCTAGAAGTATTCAACTCTCTGACTATTAGGTTTGTTATTAAATTAAGCAGATATCTTACAATCATAATTTATACCATAACACCCTGAGGACAGACTGGCTCAAGCTAAAAACCTAGAGACAGAATAGCCTCAACACTCTTTTTTTTGTGTGAAATAGTTGAGAAATACGTTTATATCTTCACCAAACTGTCTTTCTCACTTGAAGATGCATAAAACTGTATTGGCTAACATTCTTTATCATCAGTCAAGTTGAGTTCATAAGATCTGATAAATCTCCAATTCCAATTCTCAACTAGCCATGGAAATGAATTTTTTATTCAATGTAACTAAATATGTTTCATATCATATAATCCTTTTTCTTAACTTATTTTTAGTCTCCCAACGGTTCAGTGATAAGTTTCAGGTATTATAACACTAAAATTCGGGATTCAATCCCCGCGGCGGATGCAGTGCAGATAGTCCATTGTTCAGGTATGCGTAAATCGTCCCCTATCAACTTACTTTCGTTTCAGGTTTCGGTGTTATTAAAGTATTCAGTTTAATAATCAGCAGACTACTCCTCTAAGGCGAACTTTATACGTTAAAAACGAACATCATAATTCCAAAGTAACTATTTGATTATAATTAATTTCCGGTAAGCGAGTTAAAATTTTCTGTTAAGATATTGCATATCCAAACTGACTTCTAAAATCCTAAACAAGAGAGTTTAACGTGTTTTTTCTTAATATAATTTAATATTCTTCTTAGAAATTCGCATTGAAATAACTAACAAGACTACTTGTTTACAGCGAATGCACATTGAAAGACTAGAACGTTATGACCATAGAGTCTATTCCAATACACTTTATCCATTTAAGTGTATATCTTGTCGTTCTCAAGGACCGTTGTAAGATCAAATCCACTGTGATTGAGAATCACTGGATAGGTACATTCTAATGTTTCGAGTAGTGATTATTCTGACGTGAAAGCTAGAGACAAACAAAGAAATGGAACGTTCTGAATTACAAACACTGCTGAAAAGAACGAAACATTTTAATGAACTTCTTCCTACTAAGTTTTTTTTAGTTCGAGTCATGTGCATATATGTAGCACTAACGATAAATAACATTTTGGGACATGTTCACGGTTTATTTATGTGTAATTTGTTGTTAACGATGATACTTTGCAAGAGAAGAGTGCATCATTACATATAAAATGTAGAGAATAAGAAAAAAAGTGGGCCAGGAAAGGAGAGAGTGTGTTTATATCAATCTAAAGGGAATTTTTTTCCAGCTTATTAGCATGTTCTATTTATAGCTGTTCTGCATTGGGATTGAGAAAGAACGGAATCCATAACTTACGAACCATTATTATATAAGGCTCTAGACCATGCTGTTGATGTTTCTAGCAGTATTTTATAACTAGTCTGAAGTTGTCGCCTTACTGAAAGTAATGTGATTGCTCATGTGTAGTAAATCAATGTAATTGGTCTATACGCATCAAAACAACTGTATTTCTGAATAGTTCACTAACTTATAATACCAAAAGTAGACTGAGGAGGAACGTATTTGCATATTTAAAGGGTATCTAATTTATAAGCTTCAAACGCTTTGTTGTAGAACATCACAAATCAAATAATGGAAAATATATAGATAATGAAAATTCTTTACTTTGTGTATGATAATTTAATTACCTGTTTATTTCGTTTATATGTATTTCTTTTTTGCATTTCGTTTATTTACTTAATTTTTCTTCTCTGCAATACGCTTTTCATAATTCAATCATAATAAAGCTTTAGTCAGTTATCAAATCTACTGTAAATAGATCTAGATTGTAGAGAAATAGGCATCAACATTGTTCTTTCTGGTACCTTTCGAGGGATTATTTGTGACTACAGTTGAACTCCTACTTTTTCGAACGGGCCGTCAATGATGTGGGCACGCTATGCTGATAGTTGTTAAAACTTTGCTTTCAGGACCTGAATTGATATCAAATGAGATGGTTTACCGAGGGAGTTCTATGTTTTATCCCTAAAAATGGTTCTAGAATGTTCGTATGTTTTTTATCTGAACAAAAAAGTTATAGGTATATTACGTGACTTTTCTTCAAATGATTCATCTTCATTTATACTTCTTTTTATGTCACTCCTGTAAACAGCAAATAGGTAATGTTTGAAGAAAGCTTTATATATATATAATGGGATTAATGCCCCTCACCTCACGTACGTTTGTTTTTGCTTATATTTACCAAATTTTCTTTGAAATATACAAATCCACGATATCGGATGTTGTTATGGCTCTTAGAGTCAATAAGTCTTAGAAGTTATTTAATTATTTGTTCCAGCTGACTTTTAATTAAAAAAGTTTATTTCTTAAAATTGGCAGTGGAAGGGTCAAAGTTTGTATGAACAAACAGGAAAGAATGGAGAAATCAAGCAATGTCACAGTTCTTATGCATCCACATAACATGCTCTGAGGCTAGTTAATCGTGATACGCTCAACTATAACATGTTCTGAGGCAAGTTAATCGTGATCCGCTCAACTATAACATGCTCTGAGGCTAGTTAATCGAGATTCGCTCAACTATAACATGCTCTGAGGCTAGTTAATCGTGATCCGCTCAACTATAACATGCTCTGAGGCTAATTAATCGAGATTCGCTCAACTATAACATGCTCTGAGGCAAGTTAATCTTGATCTGCTCAATTATAGTCATTTGGATGAATGTTACAACATTTTCAGAGCCAGTCTGTTATCATTTTCCTGTCTGTTGAGGAACGTTGGCATAAAGCATTGTAAAATGAGAGTTATGGTGACTTTTTCCTGTTTTCATTCTTCCATTCACATACTCAATAACCCATCTGTTGGATACTGTTTTGGCTCATTCTTTAGATAATCTCGCATTTCAGTTCTGAAAAACGTATCTTGCACCAATTCTATGTTGTCACAGAAACCACGATCACTAAGAAATAAATCAGTTCCTCTTTTTTTAATTTCATAAGTTGTTCAGTTTTTAACGCTGAAGGTGCCATTTTCCTTGCTATCGCCAAATTAATATCCACGATCACCATCAGCTTTTCTAAGGATCTGTGTTTGTGGTCATTAACAGTTCTACGTTGAAAACGTTAATTTATGCTCCTTTTAATACAGCTATATTTTCATGAACAGCAAAGACAGTTGCACCCTGTCGAATAGTTTTTGACCAAGTGGTCTAGTGAGATTCGACATCAAAACCTATCCTAATATCTCTTTGATCTGATATTCTCAAAGGTTCTTATAACAATCCTTCAGAGAATTGCCCATTCGTAGTTGTTAATAGGAGTGCAAGGGACGTTCAGGATGTGAGGTTTGGAAAGACGACTGCTTATCATGTATGTAGTAACTTCACGGAAGAACTCTCTGTGGTTCCACTGAGTTTGTAATAGTCATCATTACCTAATGGTATAAAAGTTTTAAAATATTGGTCTTGCACCCGCCTGTGATATGATTCTCTCACGCTCTCTCATAAGTGCAAGATACGAAGGTCAAAGGGTGCTCGAGCATCTCATCTTGCTATATATATTCCCGAAACAAGTGATACAATAATACCTAAATCTAGAAATGTCCAGTGACTTTTACTACCATCGTTTTGCTTCTTTTGTTAATTACTCAACTTTTGGGCAGTGGGTACACTATTCAATCAGACAAGATTAGCCCTTCGGTCGCGGGTTCGAATCTTGTCACCGAAGATGCTCACTCTTCATTTAAGAAATTTTATATTGTGACGGCAAATCCTACTTTTCTTGGTAAAAGAGCAGCTCACTAGTTAGTTGGTTTTGTTGACTACCTGCCGTTTTTCCAGTCTTATCATTTCTAAGCTAGAAACGTGCTACGTAGACAGCCTTCGAATAATTTTGCGCAAATTTCAAACAATAAGCACAAACATTGAAAACTGCAAATCCACGAATTTCCGGCCTCCTATCTGTTATTTCTGCTCTTTTAAAGGCCAGTTTACATTCACTTGTTTTTCCACACGTGACGTCATGTTTTTGGTTAATTTCTATCTTGGCTCACTCATCCGAACCTATCCATTCTCCTCTTACACTCAGACATTTCCTTCATAAGGCATATTTGGGTATGATAAAATAAGCTCTTGATTTCGTTGCTAATTTTCTCCACATTCAGGTCTGAATTGCGTTTCTAAATATAGCTGAGGCAAAGTTGGCCAGAAATACGTCAGTAAAAAATACTTTACCGTGATACCATACGGCTACTACAGAGCTGCAGTTCCCCCGATTATCGCTGAAGATGCTGTTGGCTTCAATCGTCTGCAGGCTGCTTTTACCCCAATAGGAATGTGAAAAAACAGCTCATGGTTTCTGTTTTAAATAAACAGAGAAAGATGTGACTGTTACCGGCATAGTCGTGGAAGCTGCTGGAAACAGGGACGAATGTAGGTTACTAAGGTTACTGTGCTTAAATATTCAACTTCCATGATTTTTCAGCTTGGAGATTCGTTGCAGGGTTGAAACTTTCCACAAACTGAAATCTCCCTACGTGCACAAATTTCCTTTTGTGTTACAGTGCAGCTTTGGAGTATTTGTTTGCTGAATTTTGTGCAAAGCTACTCTAGGATTATCTGCGCTAGCCGTTCCTAATTTAGAAGTTATAGGCTAGAGTTATAGACACCATCCACCTCTGGCTACTGTTTACCAACGAAATGTGGGCTTGATTGTCACATTATAATGCCCCCACGGTTGAAAGAGTGAGCATGCTTGTTGACAGGATTCAAAACCGTTACCAGCAGACTACGAAATGAGTGCCCTAACCACCAGACCATGCCAGGCCTGCTTTGGCACATAATAGTCTGGTGTATGAAAGGCTACAATACAAGTCAAACTTAAATACGAGCAAAACAACAACAAAATCGTGACGGACAAACAAAACAAAACGCAAATGTTTTGTCTGAATTGATTTACAGTTTTTGGAGCACATTTTGTACAATGTACTTTCACATAATAAAAATGTGACTTCACAACATAACAATGTATTTAATTAAACACAATTCTGAAATGAAAACTACTCGTGTTTTTATATCGCTACGACAATCAATTGTGTTATTGTTCCTAAAAGACTGGAACTGGGGGGAACAGAAATGTGTTGTGATCATTTATAACACAACATTTTAGTCAATCATAGTTCAGTTCATCGTTTGGAAGAGAGTGCTTTGTTTATATTTTGTCACGTTATTTTGAAGTTTAGTAAACTACACCTGCCTGTATCAGAATTTAAACTCATTTCTTATGGTATTTGTCAAAGTGAAAACATTGCTTTACTACTATTGTGTGAAATATTTTCAGCAAAATGTAACTTACTGTCTTTTATTTCAAAAAAGCCAAAAATAATGTTTAATACTAAGAAAGTTTATAGTTTGAAAAATAACTAATAAAATCTTCAAGAAGCATGACAGTAAAAACTAATGTATTCAGAGACCAAATAATATTTGTTTTTAATTCCAAACTTCAACATCTTAAAGTTTATATTTATGTTTAATATCAAGAAAGCACTGATCAATTTTAATCAGTTCATCCACTTGAATGGTTATAGAGTAAAGAGTTTGCACGTTTTAACACAAAGCTGCAGAATAGGTTAGCTGCGCTCAATCTAGTGCCAGGATCGAACTCCAAATTGAAAGCCAGTCCCAAAGCTTAATACTAAACTACCATGTATAAGAGATTCTTTTAGATTTTAGAATAACGATGCATGATTTTCTGCATATAATGTTTAAAATATGTTTTATCACGTGACATTTTATTGACCTATGTGACCCAGTCTTTAGTGAACTTTTATAATTTTGTTTTTGAAGATTATTTTCAACACTAGTTTGTTTATAAACGTAATCAACGTTTATTAATGTAACCAAGTTTTAAGATTAGATTTCTGTGATGAGAATAACTTAAAATAAATAAAATTAAATCAAGTCATACATTTCATTGCAATCGTTAGGCAGTTTCCATACATTTTCTTCTCATCTTTAACAGAGCAACGATCGCCAAAAGGAAGCAAACTAAAGATCATTATAAATTTACAACAGATAAATTTATAAGATGACGTCACGCAATCTTTGCAAACACCTTAAAAGTTTGGCGTGTTGTTTATGTTTGTTGGTTTGTTTTGAATTTCGCAAAGCTACACGAAGGCTATCTGCGCTAACCGTCCCTAATTTATCAGTCATCACCACCCACCGCCAACTCTTGGGCTACTCTTTTACCAACGAATAGTGGAATTGACCGTCACACGGCTGAAAGAGCGATTCGAACCCGCGACCCTGAAATTGCGAGTCGAGCGCCCTAACCACCTGGCCATGCCGGGTCTATTGTTTATGATTCTGAGCGTACAGTTTTTTAAAGTATTTTGTTTGTTTGGTGTTAATCACAATGGCTGGCACACAGCAGATATCGAAACCCGAAGTTTAGCGTGATAAGCATTCAGACTTCCTGCTGAGCCACGGGGGGGGGGGGTTAAATTTTTTTTGAAATGCAAATACAGTTGTTGCTGTTTTCTCAGAAGTTTTACCATACACTGTTTTGAATCATTTGGCAAATAATTGAAAACGATATGTATATTATGTAAGATTTCTACGCTGTCAATTCTGTAAGCGTTAATATATTTGGTTGTGGTACATCTCACGTCTTATTATTGTCATATCAAGAAATCACTTCAGCTGGCTTTTATGTATGATTAGACGTGTTTTTTTCGTATTTTTAGTTCTCTTTTTACAAATGTTTTCTGCTTATAGGAGGAACGTAATACCGTACCAGTCTGTAATATTTGACAAAAACACTTAAGAATATTTAGGAAAACAGTTTACATTACTCAGACCAATTAACATGTTTTCCTACACCTTTGCATAGATTACAGGTTTCATTCGTTTTCTACATTTAATAATTTAATGCCTATGAAAACCGCTTTCACTATTGACCAAGAGAAAGAGGAGCAACTAAAATCAATGATAAAACTAAATATAAAGCTACGTTGTGATATTTGTACCAAGAAGTGACAAGGTTTGTCAAACACGAATCTGGCCTATTAGTACGGTAAATAGTTTGTTTGTTTGTTGAATTTCGCGCAAAGTTACTCGTGGGCTAACTGTGCTTTTCGTCCATAATTTAGATGTAATATACTAAAGGGAAGGCAGCTAGTCAACAACACCCACCGCCGACACTTAGGATGCTCTTTATTAAAAAAGTGGGATTGACCATCACATTATAACGTCTCCACGACTGGAAGAGTGAGGATGTTCGGTGATAGAATTCGAACCCGCGACTCGCATATGGCGAGTTGAGTGCTCTGATCACCAGGTCAGGGTAAATGGATCGGAAAGTTTAAATGTGTATTATTTTCATTGAGAATAAAAAAAGGATACGAATAGTGTGATTGTAACATATTGTCATGTGGATATTCTTGAAAAGATGACAGCGAGTGTGTCTAGTGCCAGACAATGACTTGAACAGTAAACATTTTAGATTCTTCTCTGATACCAGAACAAAGAGAAGTTTTCCACAAATTGTTGACGTAACCAAGACGCATACGCAAACCTGAGTTGATTTTCTGTTTGTATATGTAGTCACTTATCCTTATTTGTATAGCTCCACACCATTACAGTTTTTCACTCCCGTCTTCTTTCCTTGTTTTGGGGAATTCGCGACGGAAGATATTTTTCACCACTAGCACTTGGCATTTTCAAGAACTCACCACTCTCAACAGGGCTTCGACTCAGTGTCTGAGATTCATCAGAATTCCCTGCGAAACAAAGCAATACACGGTCTTTACTCGTGCCCTTTGGTCAAACGAAGCTTCACATCCAGCTATACATGTCAAGCCCTTGCTGTCTTGATTATTTTGATATCTTGTCAAACGCACGTGACATTCATGTCGATTTCTCGTTCGCCAGGTTCTAAACACTGTGATATCATGATTTCACGGTAAGGTTATTCCGTGCTTTGATCTACCGCTTTTAAGGAAAATGTGCACGTGGTAAACCTACAAATTCTTCAAAATGCGCTGCATAGATAAGCAAATAAATAACAAACTCCAGTTTATAACTAACCTTATAACAGAAACAGTGAAGCAGATAAAAATAACAAACTCCAGCATATAAATAACCTTACAACAGAAACAGTGAAGCAGATGAAAATAACAAACTCCAGTTTATAACTAACCTTATAACAGAAACAGTGAAGCAGATAAAAATAACAAACTCCAGCTTATAAATAACCTTACAACAGAAACAGTGAAGCAGATAAAAATAACAAACTCCAGCTTATAAATAACCTTACAACAGAAACAGTGAAGCAGATAAAAATAACAAACTCCAGCTTATAAATAACCTTACAACAGAAACTGTGAATCTAGATAAAAATAACAAACTCCAGCTTATA
>NW_013666828.1:103392-104790 GCF_000517525.1 Limulus polyphemus
CAGTGAAGACAGATAAAATAATAAACTACCAGACTTATAAATAACCTTACAACAGAAACTAGTGAATCAGATAAAAATAACAAACTACCAGCTTATAAATAACCTTACAACAGAAACAGTGAAGCAGATAAAAATAACAAACTCCAGCTTATAAACAACCTTACAACAGAAACAGTGAAGTTCTGGAGATATTCACTAAACTATTGATGGCACATTTAGATGCATTTTTTGTTTCCAAAATAAAACAAGGACATTCTCTTAGAACATCTTTTTATCTAAGTAATATTTATACTTACACATCTTTAAAAATGAATACAACATTTAAAGAAACCTACTTTTAAAATTTAAAATAAATAAACTTGTATAATAATTTAATCGAAAATATGTAATGTCGATTTTCTTCATACTTTTAATGTTGTCGTAAAACTTTCATTTCTGTCATCCTTTTTTGTCCATTATTTTTCTAAGTATTACCATCACAACCATAAACCTGTTATGATATACTTACATAAAAACTAGATCGACCAAAACTGACAGTAAGTCAACATTATTCTAGCTATATACTATTGTCAAAATACTGACAGTAAGTCAACATTATTCTAGCTATATACTATTGTCAATATACTGACAGTAAGTCAACATTATTCTAACTATATACTATTGTCAATATACTGACAGTAAGTCAACATTATTCTAACTATATACTATTGTCAAAATACTGACAGTAAGTCAACATTATTCTAGCTATATACTATTGTCAATATATTGACAGTAAGTCAACATTATTCTAACTATATACTATTGTCAATATACTGACAGTAAGTCAACATTATTCTGACTATATACTATTGTCAATATACTGACAGTAAGTCAACATTATTCTAACTATATACTATTGTCAATATACTGACAGTAAGTCAACATTATTCTAACTATATACTATTGTCAATATATAATATTTGGAATGTTAAAGTTCTACTATTCCTTTTTCTGTATTTTAATGCAAGTATTCAGAGTTAGTTTTATACCCATTTAATACATTAAAGAGTAAAAGCTATTATATGTTATTCAACATATTTTGTCATTTTTTTTCTTAATCATCAAAAAATGTTAGTTATATAGCATATAAAGTGAGAGGGGGTCTAATGAAAAGGTAAGTTAATTAAAATTTGTATTTGTGTTGTGGTATTCTAGATTTTATATTATATTTCTACCTTTCATATATGTAAGTTAATATTAATGTTAATTCAAGTACATGATATTTTTTCCGCTACTTTTCCAATAAAGATGGCTTTGTGTAAGCTTTCCTAATGTTTTCTTATTAGTAAATTATACAAGTATAAATTCCAGGGCCTCATCTACTACAATTGAGTTCACATTAGGCTTTACACCAATATC
>NW_013666828.1:105052-111084 GCF_000517525.1 Limulus polyphemus
AAGACAATCACTTTAATACATTAAACTAGGATAACAGGTAAATTCCCTCGGTTGCATTGTGGGAATGGCCTGGGCATTTCCTTATATAGTGTTTACTTGAACCAAAAACCTGCTGTCTCCTAGTCAAACACTTCTGATTGGTTAATATATATGTACTTGATTTGGTGACATGGAGTTTATACATGGAGTGAATTGTTACGTATGTTAGATGATTACACTTAATGTAACGATCTCGGCGACTAATTATACCAACACACGCATATCGTTTATTTGTAGAGAGACTCTGGGTTGCTTCACATTTATTTTACATAAGGGTTGAAAACGTGACATAAAAACATGAATAATAAATCATGTATAATCAAAAGAATTTTGGTTTTGATACTTCTATACGTATATGTTTGAGTTTTGCAAAGAAAAAAGAAACATATTGACATTAAATTATTTTACCAGTTGTAAGTTTTTTTTCTAATATTTCTCGAGCATGTTTTCCAAAACCATGCACACTACTGAAAATATAAATATAAAGGAAAATTTTTTATGTGCTATTTATCAAGAACGAAAGTTAATAATTTTAAGTTTTTTAGATGTTTTGTTGAATTTGATATTTTTAGAAACAAATGTACTGGTTAGCACTTTGCTTTATGATAATAAAACAATAATGATCATTAGCTTTAATTGTAATGAAAACAGTTCACGTTTTTATTGTCGATCTTAATTATTTCAGGGACCAGGCGTAGCCTAGTGGTAAGTATTTCGGGTTGCAAATCCCTAAGACCAAGGTTCGAACCACGATACGGGTGAACTCTTTCCGCACATTTAATTATGGTACGTTATAAGAGTGACAGTCATCACGTTATTCGGTTCAAAATCAGATATAAAATCCTTGTGTCTGCGTGTGCTGTGACTGATTGCTTTTCCTCTGATCAGCAATTCAAAACTATGGACAACTATAACTGAACTCTAGAGGTTTCTGATCAATACAGCTGTTAACTTATGTCAAACTAGCATTGAATTTTTAACTCTGAAATTCAAACCTGCTTAAACGAGTCATAACAGTTTGAATGTTAGGGTGTTTCATATACTGTGGAGTCAAAAAAGAAACAAAAACAACTTTACAATCTATCTCCTTATATTCAGTTACAAAATATATTTTCATGCCAATTTAAGAAAGGAACATGTTTAAATCTCTTGATGGTGCTGATGTAACTGTTTTAGTTTTTAGCACAAAGCTGCGCAATGGGCTACCTATGCACTGCTCACCACGAGTGTCGAAGTTCGATTTGTAGTTTTATAAGCCCTCAAACGTGTCTGTTTAATACAGTTTAAAAGTACAAAGGAATATTTTTAGAAATATTTTAAGTTCATCGTTATCTGACAGTTCGCTATATCCATTCATTCATTTCATCAATGAAATAATTATACACTTGATTAAAATATTACAGTGAACAATTATAATAATATAGCTCATGATGTTAGAAAAACACGTAGGTTCAAGAAGTCTTGATGGAAATGAATAAAAACCCTATAACCCGAGCGCTTTTAGAAGGCAAAATATGTATACAGGTAGATGTCCATTTTAAAATGTTACCGAGAAACAACTGGTAATCTGATGATTCTTTATGTAGTATTTTCAGTCAAATGACAATTACAATACTTAATTCAAGTGAAACATTTGCCCTCAGAACTTTTGTAAAATTTCCGTCGTTTTATGAAAAAAATTGTTATTACACACAATCATATGTTAATTCTAAAATTATCGTTTAAACAGTAGTTATGATAAAGTACTTTACGATGATGATGATCGATGCTATTGTGAATACAGCGTCACTACAGGTTTCAGTTTCAAATGAGCTTACCCCCCATTATTCAGTGAATTGGAGTGGATGGGAGGGAACAAGATATTTCCATAAGCTAGAGCTGGTACATTTCCGGATATTAAAAAGTCTGTATCATTAGTTGATTTACATATCCATTATATAGCGTAAGTCAGAGTAAAGCTGTAGCAACAATAAGAAAAAATTGCCATTTATTCCATTTCAGTTCAAGCATTTATTTCGTGATTTATTTATGATCGTGTTTTGATCATCTGGCCTCCCGCTATAATAGATATACATTAACAAATGTTTCCGAATCGTTTTCGTAAGAACCTGGCTGCTGTAAATCTACTTCATTAATTTTCATATTCAATTATTTCATTGCATTAATAGTATTTTTACGAATTAGGCATTTTGTGAACAAGTTTCGTATTCAATAAATTATTTAATATAAAACTGGTAGATGTGATCTAAAAGTGCTTAATATGTCACACGGTGTACTATAATTGTGCAAGCTGTGATCAATGGCAGAATGGAAAAAAAATGTTCCAAAATAATCTCTCCTTTGTTTTTCTACTTTCGGATAATTGTTTTGCTTTAGTTACACACGTGCAAGAATTACCAGAACATTAATAATGACTAAAATGATTTGGCTCAGAAAAGTAGCTCTATACAGGTCTTCATTCTCTTTATGTATTTTGGTTGTGATATGCTACGTAGCCTTTAAGAACATGTAGTGGTGTATGTTGACTTAAGTGAACTGAGCGTCTACTTTCCCTGCTAAATGACTTGACAGCATTTTTATTGCTGTCACGAAACTTCACTAAACTGTTTGTAACATTACAATAACATTTGTAAGCAAACCTTGTTTGTCCGTGTGTTGGCTGTGTATACTCAGCCTTCCTAACTCATTGAAGAGGAAGTGAACCGAAATATTGGTAACAGAACGTAATAAGTGCTCAGATTTTAAAGACAAAGTAAAATCAGACTTAATTAGAAATAATTGTTTAATTTCAGAATGTATCCAACAGTTTATTTATTATTAACGTGTTTTACTTTGTCTTTTCATTTTCTTTCCTAATGCTCGAACTGTATACTGAATCATTCGTTTATATACAGTATAACTATTGATAAAAATTCTGTAAGTTAACCACAGGCATTAAAAACTCTGTTCTAGGCTTTATAAAATATTTCTATATTCCGTTATAAGTTGTCAGCCATATTACTTGTAAAGCATGAAGATGGTAGATAATATATTTGTTGGTTACGAGTCTTAGTGGGCTTAACTCCAAAGGAATCAAACTTGACTCGAGAAATTGCTTGAGTTTACTCCTAATCGATGAACTACTCAGTATTGTTAAACTAGCAGGAAAAAAGTGTAGTTTATACTAATAATGGAAACTGAAAGAAGGACGCCATGAAGAAGAAACACACACACACACACACACACACTTCAGAACCATCCTGAATAAATATTCCCAAAGAGTACAACAGTCTACGCTATGTGAATTCGAATCGTTTCACATGTGCTTCGATAAAATCTTGTACTTTGTCGAGCTTATCACTCGTTTTGTGGTCTAATTGAATTGACCTCTAACACAGCCTTACTTTTCTGATGAAATGTATTTCAAAGTAAGGTATGCGGAACTATAAGCAGAAACTCATCTTCGGAAATGTTTTGACAAATTAAAAAAAAAAATTCAAAAAACTGAATTACCACATATTTCAGCGTACACTACAAATTACACCGTCGTTAACATATTTATCAAAACCACTTCCGTTACTACGTACACAGACTTGCGTGTTTCGTCAGAGAAAAGCGTGATATGAGCGAGTAAGGACTATATTAAACTGATTTTCAGTTTGTTATTCAAATGAATAAAGTAAGAGATAATTACATTTTATAAAATATTGATATAATGAATTATTTTCATCAAATAATAACTTACGTTCTATTAGAATATTCACTTTAGTTTTTGAGACTAAATAAAACTATTAAAGTTGTAAAAAAAATGTTAGTAAAAAAGTCCTTAATGTGAATTTCTCATTGATGTTTGATAATATGCTTTTGTCATTCGTTTTTTTTTATAAATTGCATGGTAAAGAATAATACAAAAAAAAACAAATAAAATTACTGAAAACAAAATCAGAAATAGGCAATACCGCTTAATGCTGAATTGTTTAGTGCTAGCTTTGGTCTGTTATATTCGTTCAATGAAAGATGTTGTGTACATCCATTCGATTACCATTGTTCATGAAGACAGTCATTGTTTAATATCCACTGTTCAACACCATGGGGATATTCATTGTTTGTTATCCACTGTCATTGTTTAATATCCACTGTTCAACACCATGGGGATATTCATTGTTTGTTATCCACTGTTCAACACCATGGGGATAGTCATTGTTTAATATCCACTGTTCAACACCATGGGGATAGTCATTGTTTAATATCCACTGTTCAACATCATGGGTATATTCATTGTTTGTTATCCACTGTTCAACACCATGGGGATAGTCATTGTTTAATATCCATTGTTGAACAAATTTATTTCTTATCGATCTCTATTTTTGTATTGGGAGCTAATAAAAGTACTCAAATTGTGTGGTAATAGATGTTATTTAATAAGACTGTTTTATATTTTGAATATTAATCAACATCTTTGGGTATGAGTGACTCCAAATAAATAAATAATAAACAAACAAACCAGATTTACAGTTTTAAAAGCAGAGTAACTCCTGAATTGACCTTACGTTGTTTAGCTGTCGAAGTTGTCGAACATCACATTGGTCGTATTGGTTGAAGTTGTCGAACATCAGCAAAAAATAAAGAAAGAAGTGAAAATGACCTTGCACAGTGATAATCGAAAATTTCCAGTTTTTTTAACTAAACTTACTTGCGCCCAAAACTATTTACACAATTTTTAATTAAACTAATCTTGTTTCGACTTAACTTACTAAGGCATCACTAATTTCTTCAAAATACGTCAATTAAAGGTGTATTTCTAATTCACGTTCAATAAAGACATTATTAGGGCGATTTAATGAATTTAATTCTGCAACATTGAATTGTTCATTAAGATGTCAAACTTGTGAAACAGAACTTCCCTGGAGTTTAAACAGTAACCTCTTGAAAAAAGACAAAATATTAGCCATTTTGTTCATCAAGGAAACACAAGGTCTTATGATCGCTGGAGTGCATTTTTTTTGTGTTTGTAAAAATGCTCCAGTAACTCTGTAGTTAAAATGGCTGATAACTTAATACCGTTTGTTTGACTTTGATTCAATGGTAGTAGGCTTTTTTTATCCCTCATTATGTACAGTAATTTCAAATTTAACCCTCTAGGTGAAGTTTCACTGTTCTGTTACACCGTGGTGTTAATAAACGAATTTTACAGTGAAATCAGTTTAAGACACAAACTACCAAAATATGGGAGGCTTCATTTCATTCCCAAAATTCAAATATAATTGTTGATTGATTTATGAAACATGAGAATCGAAGAATATCTGCATTCTGTAAGATATATTTTTTTAATTGACAGTAATACTACACATATTTATTTATTACTGATAATGTACAGTACAAGTTTGTTTATTTGTTTTAAAACAAAGCCACATCGGACTATCTGCTATGTCCAACATGGGGAGTCGAACTCCCCGGATGTTTAGCATTATAAGTTCGTAGACTTACCGCTGACACACCAGGGGATAATAATATAAGATACTAGGAAAGTATACTAGGAAATCACCTTACTCGTAATGAAAAGGCTAAAAATCAATTTGTTCTGAGGTTTAGAACGTCAAAATAGGCGAAGTTGGATATGTCTTAAGGTATAAAGAGTGGATGAATATCACAACAAGGTTACCAAAATGTTAAATCAAACTAATACCACCTGTACATAATACACTGTTTTTGTTTATCGCTACGTCAACTAACTCACGACAAATTATTTAAAGAGTAGTAACAGATAATTTTTGTTACAAAAGGTCAGTGATAAAAAATGAGCTTGGAAAACAGGAATATTTTGCAGGAAGTGATTATTTAAAAAGATGTTTTTGTTCTAGTGTGCACTTTAGTATGTACTATTATAATGTGGTAATATAGTATGTAGTATTATAATGTGGTAATATAGTATGTACTATTATAATGTGGTAATATAGTATGTACTATTATAATGTGGTAATATAGTATGTACTATTATAATGCGGTAATATAGT
>NW_013666828.1:111938-113381 GCF_000517525.1 Limulus polyphemus
AGTAATATAGTATGTACGATTATAATGTGGTAATATAGTATGTACGATTATAATGTGGTAATATAGTATGTACTATCATAATGTGGTAATATATATATAAGCAAAAGATTCACAAACTTTTAAACAAGTCTGGTCTTTGTTCATTATGTTTGCACACACTTTAAATAATGTTAAAGTTTTATTTGTTCGTAAGAATTAAAAGTTGTTTAAAGTGTGCATTTATTTACCAGTATTTTTCTATTTTACAAATTAGACGATAAACAGTCCTAACAGCCAACCTCATACAATTGCCAGGTGATATAGAATATATACAAGTATACACAACCCATAAACTTTCTGTATACCTTATAAGTAGAAGAATCTCACATTCAAGACTATATAGCATAAATGGTCAATCTGATATAACCAAACCTGTCAAGAAATAAGATCCATACCCATTTTTAGAAATTTGTCGCGATATTTTTGTTGTAATTTGCAAACCCTAAAATTGTAGCTATAAGGTCTTATGTTGCTTCTAAATTTTAGCGAAAAGCTTCATCAGTGATATTAGACAAAAATTAAAGGGTTTATTTTATTCATCAGTGGTATTAAGCCAAAGTTAATGGGTTTATTTTGTGCATCATCGGTATTACGCCAAACTTAACAAGTTTAATTTCTGTATCATTGGAATTAGGCCAAACTTAATGGGCTTGTTTTGTGCATCAGTGATATAAGGCCAAAGTTAACGAGCTTATGTTATGTGTTAATAGTATTAGGTCAAAGGTAGCGGTCTATGTTATGTATCAGTGGTACTAAGCCAAATTTAACGGGTCTATGTCATGCACTAGTGGAATTAGGCCAAAATTAACGGTTTCATGCTATCAAAAGCTTCCGTTCATTCTTAATTAAATTGAATTTTAATTTCTCCCTTTTATTAGCTTCTACGTACATTTTTGATTTGATTCCACTTGTTCATAACTGTTTTAGCCATGTTTACTAAAGAATATGTCAATGAAAAAAATGCTTTTATATAGATATTTTGTGTCTCTTAACTATTTGTTCGATACTGTAAAATATTTAATATGAATGTAATACACAAAGACATCATACGAAGTAAAACAATACATGAGTGGATACACCACATAGCTGTTACAATAATTACTAAGTAATCGAGTATGAACCATAATTTATTTGTGCAATGACTAAAGAATCTAAAGGTTACAATGTTTTGTGTTTGAATAATATTCTAAACTACGAATTTAGTAAAAAGGGTCCGTTTCCAAAATCTTCATGGATGATTATTGTGACGGATTTATTATTATACATTTATTTTAATATTAGTGTTTGTTTAAATTAAATTTATATTTAGAAATGTACATAATGTATACTGTTAAATATGTATTGCGAAATTCTTGTCTATTCTCTAAAGTTGTAGAAGATTCTGGAGTGTAAGAATCAACAATA
>NW_013666828.1:113623-122572 GCF_000517525.1 Limulus polyphemus
TGTATATATATAAGACGGTCATAACATGACGGGACAACAGTGTAATGAGTAATTGAATGTATGCGGACAAAATATTGTTGGCCACGTGAGACGTTCGTTGAGAGTAATTTTGAGACTTTATGTAATTTTGTTTGTCTGTAATTATGCACAAAGCTACACAATGAGCTATCTGTGCTCTGCCCACCACGGGTATCGAAACCCGGTTTCTAGCGTTATAAGTCCGCAGACATACCGCTGTGTCACTGGGGGGGGGGGTTTAATTAAGTATATTTGCTTTCTTTTCTTCAGTCGTCGTAACGTGTTTAGTTTCTTGTTCGATTCTTGTTTTAATTTTTGTTGTTTGTGAAACTAAAATATTAATATTGTGGAAAAATATATGTGTTAACACTTTCATGTTTTAATTTGTATTTTAATTTGGTGTTCAGGGCTTGTCTCCCACCCTATCTCCCTTATATTAGTTCAAATATTTTCCATACATATGAATATGTTTGTTGCATATAAAAAGTTATGTGGAGGCCACGTGCAATCTAAAGGTAACTAAATATGTTTTGTAACTATATCTGCTTATTGATCGTTTATTCGGACTAGTAGAAGTCATGTAGTTTGTTAGATTATTTGAAGTTTTAATGATTTGAATAACAAGTCTTGCTCTCTTGTGGTTGAAGACCTTGCCACGTCTAAATATAGCTTGTCGTTACAGCATGAATGAAAGTACTCTCTCCTGCAACAGTTAAAAGGTACACTTGCTCATTTTGGCTTGTAAGTAATTATTTCTTGAGTGAAAGATAACTGTGTTGTGGTTCACAAGCTACAGTTTTGCTTTCATTGTACACTGCAAATCAGGCTAAAAGTTTATTTCTGAAGCTTGTTCTCTGACTAAATTGAATGTGAAGCGTTGAAAACGGTAGTTTGAACTAATACCGTTGTAGAGAGTAGTTTTGTGTATTTAGTGATACCTGCAAATATTACATTATTTTGTTCTTCCTTAATTAGCTTTTACAGTCACAGATTCCCGTGATCTACGCGCTTCAAACAAGAAAACAATATTCTAATTTGTTTATTTAATATATTTAATAATGGAAGTTGGACGACGGAAGTTGCAAGATTCATTCACTAGTCCTGGGTTAATGGGTGTAATTTTGTGTACGAATTTGACTAAAGTCATCTGAACTGTAATAACGACTGTTGTGTGCCACTCCTTGACCATTAGTTAACAGGATGGGTAGTTGATGTTTACTATAACATTGTTATTTTAACCGCTAACGCTGTCTTTCAGTATTTCATTCAGCAATCTACAGGCACTACGAATGCTTCTTCAGTTTATATCTTTGTTGCACAGTACTTCGCTCAGGAATCTAGGGGACTTCGAATGATTTTCACATATTGTATCTGTGTTGTACAGTACTTCGTTAAACAATGCATGGGGATATTCTCACAACCTGTATCTTTGTTACACAGTACTTCGTTCAGGAATCTAGGGGGACTTCGAATGATTTTCACATATTGTATCTGTGTTGTACAGTACTTCGTTAAACAATGCATGGGTGATATTCTCACAACCTGTATCTTTGTTACACAGTACTTCGCTCAGGAATCTATGGGAACTTCGGAGTATCTATTTTGACTTAAATTTTATTTAGTTTTGCTTTATTTCATCTATGGTATGGCCCGGTGGCTAGAACTCTTGACTCGCAACTTGGGGGTCGCAAGTCCGAATTCCGTCCCCGTACATGCTCTCCATTTTAGTCGTAGGGGCGTTATAATGTGACAGTCAAACCTACTATTCGTTGGTAAAGAGTAACCTAAGTATTGGCGGTGGTTGATGCCTTCTATTTAGTCTGTCACTTCAAAGTTAGGGACGGTTAGCACAGATAGCCCTCGAGTAGCTTGGCACGAAATTCGACACAAACAAATAATCTACATGTATTTTATCCACCTATATATGCATAAGTCTTGTAGGTTTTGCTTATCTACTAACTCTAGGTATAAGCTGTCTACGTGTCATACAGTTAAGGAGTAATAAATTTAACATTTCTTTTAATACGTTACATACAGTATAATGACCAGTATAATTTGTATATTTTTTCCCACTGGATAACATGACCAGTATAATGTGTATGTTTTTTCCCACTGGATAACATGACCAGTATAATTTGTATGTTTTTTCCCACTGGATAACATGACCAGTATAATTTGATAGTACATTCACAACTTTCATGAAATGTGCTTTAATTCGATATAGTGAAACACGTGATACATTTTGCTTATGTAAATATTGCTATTTTATTTATTTCCATTTGGAATTATAGATAAAATTCTAAATAAGAAAACGTATTCAGTGTCAAAGACTTCTTGCATGGACTCCAAAATCGATTAATAAATATAAACTATTGGTGCTAAAAACAAATTAAACGGTTATTAATACAAAACCGTAGTTTCACAATTTCTGTTAAAACAGAAGAATTAATTAAATTCATTAACCATTAAAGTAGAAGGTTATATCAGATAAAATTCAAGGAACTTGTAGAAATATTTAAAATACATTAAAATACTCAACGATCTGCAGTCGTAAAAAAAAAGACACTCTACATGTTTCGATGTGTTTCGCGTCATTCTAAGGAATGTGAAAAACAAATACTGTGCAACATATAGATACAAAAAGTCTTGGTCATGCGACTACTTATTTAAAAAGGATCACGCCATTTACTTAGTTTTTGATTTTCTAACCCTTTATTCTTATTTAAGATGAAACTGATCTTCATTATTTCTATGCTTCATTATTTCTATGGTTTCTCTAATATATCTAGCGGTTATATTATTCAATTGAGCCAAAATAACAGTTTTTTCCCACTGGATAACATGACCAGTATAATTTGTATGTTTTTTCCCATTGGATAACATGATCAATATAATTTGTATGTTTTTTCCCATTGGATAACATGATCAATATAATTTGTATGTTTTTTCCCATTGGATAACATGATCAATATAATTTTTATTTCTTTTCCCATTGGATAACATGATTAATATAATTTGTATGTTTTTTCCCACTGGATAACATGACCAGTATAATTTACATGTTCAATTAGTGAAGAGTTTTCTCTTTTGTTTTTAATATTTTTCTTATGTTAATTTATTTTTAATTTTCTTCTAGTTTGACCAATGTATACACTACCACATTCACATTAAATTTTATAAATACCCGTTTTCTCCACTAGATTGATTTCATCTTTAGTTTTATTCAGCATTTGACTAATGTTATTCAATGATCTATAAATCGGAATAAGATTTTTGCTTTATTTCTTTAATATTTATGAAAACTTCTACATGACAAACCTGATTTTGTGCTTATTTACAAACAAACAATTCAAACCTACCCATGAAAAGATCACACAGCTAGGAAGATAATGGAAAACCCATAGCTAGGCCTTCAGTCTCATTATAGATCTTGTTATTAAATTGAAAAAAATAATATTCCACACAAGTTTTTGTTAAATTTATCATATCTAAAATTTCAATGAGAGGCAAATTATTCACTCGTAATTTGTTTTCAAAACAATTAATAACTTTATTTAGATTTACCTTACTTATTTTTTCTACAAATTCTATATAATTTTAACGGTGTGTTTTATCACTAAGGAAAGAACACTTACATGCTAAAAAATTTAACTACGTGTAAAAGGATGAACCTATATTGGATAGTAAGGGTCTCCTGTTTTGTGAATTTTTGGTAAAGAATAAAATCTTGGAATTACAAAATTAATTAGAACAATTTTTTTTTCTCTGGGGAATTAAGCATATACAGTATTTACCATTTTCTTTAATCAGTTCATGAAGTCTGTTAAGAGGGTTGTTTTTAACCTTTTTATATGCCTTCGTTTAGCAACTCCTCAACATTCTTAATATAATCCTTTTTATTTTGGATAACTATTTGTCCTCCGTTGCCAGCTTTACAAGTTATAATATCCATATTGTTTAACGACTTCAGGACTTGTACATTTTCAGTTTTTTTTCAAATTGACTCTAAAATTATTTGCTAACTCTTTACAAGTCGAAACATGTAGAGTGCCTTTTTTACGACCGTTGATAGGTTTTAAAATAAAATTTTAATTGTATGTTATATAACATTGACAGTTGAATATTTGAATACACCTTATATGGTTATAGATATAATTATAAACGTATTCACGATGATCTTGAAGGAAACTAACACGCATTTATGTTGTACGACCGTTTCTGCTAAGTAACTTAGACATAAAGTCAATGTCCTGAAAAGAAATTCATCTGATAGTAGCTAGTGCTATTAAAGTATGATACCTAGTTGTTGAGTTATCATTTGAAAAAACAAAAAACAAACGAGTCTATATGTAATAACATACAACTATGAAAACAGCGCTCAATATAAAAAATGATTTCATGAGAATTTTTTAAATAAATCTATTTCTGAATACGCGAAAAGAAAGAAAGAAAGTTTTTCTGTTTTCTTTTGCTTTAAAAATCAAATGATAATTTCCAAATAAAGAAACCTCATATCTGTCATAGTAGACATGAAACCTAATATCTGTCATAGTAGACATGAAACCTAATATCTGTCATAGTAGACATGAAACCTAATATCTGTCATAGTAGACATGAAACCTAATATCTGTCATAGTAGAAATATAGTTTGGAAAAATAAACATATATTTTAATTTTTAAGCCCAGCGATTAGTGTGCCGAACTGTGGATACATGGTTCACGCCCCGTTACCGCTGAGAAAAAAATCACGCTCCGCTCTTTGGGGACATGGGTGCACTATAAAAAGGACGGTCAAATCTCACTATTTGATTAAAGTAACAATTAGCAGTTTTGACTAACTGCCTTCCCTTTAGTCTATCACTTCAAAATTATGGACGGCTAGTGCAGATAACCCTCAAGTAGCTATGCACGAAATTCAACAAAAGAACAATAAGTGCGCGTTTGGGCGTGATATAGTGAAATCTTAATATCAGATATCTTGGAGCATTAAATGAACTATAAACGAAACACATTTGATTGCATCTTTTCGATACTTTAACAACTGAAATAGATATTTGTTGTACTATAGTAAACCTAGTGTAAACAACAATAGTAATATTCATAAAAGTAATAAAATAATATATAAACTTGCAATTTTGTAGGTATTATTTTATTCATTACAAGAATATTTAATTTTTAATACAAATAAATATATTTTTTTTGTTATCAACTTGAGATGAAGAAAGAACACAAGTAAGGAATTGTTTGTTTGTAATTAAGCAGAAAGCTACACAATGGGCTATCTGTGCTCTGCCCACCACGGGTATCGAATCCCAGATTCTAGCGTTGTAAGTCCGCAGACTTACCGCTGTGCCAGAACATTTAGCAATCGCACCATGTCCGAAGTTAGTTTCTCAAAATAAACACTCATTTATTTATTGATGAATATCAAGGATTGTTCAATATCAAAAAGTTGTCAATTATTTAAACTGAAATTTCTACACCCCTTCAGCGGCAGGTCTAAGGGCTTATAAAGATAAACTTCAAGTTTCGATACCCGCGGGGGCACAACACAAATAGCCCACTGTATAGCGTTGTGGTTAACAATAAACCAAGATATTTTGAGTAATACGTGAAAAACGTGTTTAGTTTTGTGCTAAAGTTTTATGTTATTAGATTTCCACTTACCGCTTTTTATGCAGATTGAAAAAAAAAGATATTTTACACAACAAAAGCTCTACCAACTCATATAGAACAATGTCTATCTATATTTTTGTAATAAAAAAGTATTGACATAATTATCTTTTAAGTTAAAATTAATTTCGGTAAAGTGTAAACATATGTAGAACTCATGACATTTCTTGTGTGTGTTCTAATAAAGTTCCATTCTTTTTTGAAGGTTGTACATATAGTTTATTAGAATAATTTCGTTTAAATTCTACACAAAAATTCTCTGATCTTATAGGAAATACAGATATAGCTATGTAGTTTGTAGCGTCTTAATCTATTCCTTGATACCTCCGAACCAACTACGTAAATTGAGTAGTGATTGAATGATCAATATATTAGCTACAAATCGCGCACAGTTTGATTAACTTGTTAGGAGATTTCTACAAACTTTGCTTAGAATAGAAGGAAATGGACCAAATAATTGTAAACACTGTAAACTCTGAAGATTGGTTGCCTATGTTAAGCCAGTGGCAAGACCTCTGAACCGCTTCATAGTTTGAACCAGATTTCACTGATTAGAATAAATATCAAAGTTAGCATCGAATATTGACTTTGAGACTATAACGCGACCACGATATTCCCTTATATATCAATAACTTAGGAAGGACTGGAAGGAAGACACTTGAGCTGAGCTGCCTCTAACCACAACACTTGTAAAGTAGGTGTGAGGTAAATTAGTTTTTATTAGTATATATACTTAAAGGTTTTGAGGAGTTTAAAGTTTGCCAATGGATATATGATAAACGAAGCTCAAACACAGAAGAATGCTTCAAAACAAAAAATAAATGAATATCCTTCAAAAATAATCGATGAAACAATCAAGAAAGCAAAAAAAAAACAAAAATAAATGGCAAAACAAGGACAACCCAAAACACCGAATAAAAACAAAAAATATGTAGAAGCAATTGTATTTATGGATCAATCCCAATTTGTAGGTGTTACTAGTAAAGTATAATGGTACACAACCAAAGTTGAACGTAAAAACTAAAATAGTAACCAATATTAAAAGTCTCTTGCTGACATTATATCATAATGAAGAATGTGGCACAGAGTATAATGTAGAATGATAGGAAAATAACGACTACATGCAAAGAACATGGAAAATAAAACTGATCAAATATATATGAACATATAATTTCAAACGAACATAAAATATACTTAAACATGTAAAAATATTGCATGTAAGCAGAAACCCAAACAAAAAAATTGGACGCTTTAATAATAAAAAATTAAAACCTAACGTAAATAAAACACGAGGAGCACCATTATATCTGTATTAAATTATTTACATAAAAAAAGAGATAGGGTTAGTATCATTTTAAATAAATTTATCTGATTGGATGTATAATTGTTTATATAGTTTGGATATATCTGTGCTTTCAATGTTCTACGTGGTCATGTTTCACTGTTAGAGGCGAAATGTACCCAAATAAATGTAATATCTGTACCAAAAACTGTTTGAAAATCTTTATATATGTTCGATAATTAAGTGGGTGCTCCTTCAAAACAGTACTGAAATCAGTACACTAAAAATAGAACTTATTCGTGAAACTTGTGCCTTTGCGGAAATAGATCTCTTTTGAAAATGCTAACCTTAATAAAACTACTAACCATAACATATGGGCAGGTAGGAAAAAAATGTTTTCGCTAACTGTAGAAAATCCTACTTAAAGTTTAAAAGAACTGAAACCAGCCTTAAGTTTTAAAGTACATAAAAGAGAAAACTTGTGACACACTTCTAAAAAATCAAATAAAATAAAAAGTCATAAAGGTTACTCAAGAAAAAAACAAGATACAGCTGCAATAAACTTTTTAATTTAGGATGTACTGGAAGGAAGTCATTTGGGCTGAACTGGCTCTAACCACGTCGGTTGTAAGGCGGGTGTGGGGTAAATAAGTTTTAATTAATAGGTATAAAAAAATAAATGCTTTGATTGGTTATAATTTAGGATGTACAGGAATTAATATATTTGACCTGAACTACCCATAACCACGTCGGTTGTAAAGCGAGTGTGGGGTAAATAAGATTTAATTAATAGGTAGTAAAAAATAAATGCTTTGATTAGTTTTAATTTAAGATGTACTGGAAGGAATATGTTTGGGCTGAACTGGCTCTAACCACGTCGGTTGTAAAGCGGGTGTGGGGTAAATAAGTTTTAATTAGTTTGTATTTAAAGGTTTTGAATACTTTTTTACTTAAAATGTAGAGGAAGTAATACACTTGAGTTGAACTGCATATAAGTACATTAGTTGTAAGGCGGATCTGAAATAAATATATTTTAATTATTGGGTATTTGAAGGCACTAAAGGGTTTTAAGCTACATTGTGTGCATCCTTAAGGTACCATAATTCTAAAACAAAAGGAAGGAAACAAACCACATAAAGCCACGACGAATACTTTCAACAACCTTTGTTATGTCGGTTGAAACTGTGAGAATTATTAAGTACAATCTTTTAAATTATGCATACTGGCTAAAGTGATCAGCATAAAGAAGCCCATTGATTTCAGATGTATCCAGCTGCTGGTTTTGTTTAGAAATATACGGAATTTATTTGTGAAAAAAAGTCTTGTAATTATACAAATTAAAAACCTTCTTTCATCAACAATGCAAAATGATTTTTTTTTCAGTCTTGTAACCAATAAGCTATTATGAAAAATCAATTAAACGAGAATTTGCCAAGTGTTTTATTTCAGTAAAGCTGCAATAAGTAGCATAAAGCTTCGATTGTTGTTGTTTTTTACTTGGTTAATAGTGTCCACTGACAATAAAAAATGCGGTAGAGTAGCTTCCGATGTTCTTCCGTATCAAACTTAAGAGAAAAATGAAACAGGTATCCTTAGAAATCAACCAACAGGTATCCTTAGAATTCAACCAACAGGTATCCTTAGAATTCAACCAACAGGTACCTTTAGAATTCAACCAACATGTATCCTTAGAATTCAACCAACAGGTACCCTTAGAATTCAACCAACAGGTATCCTTAGAATTCAACCAACATGTATCATTAGAATTCAACCAACAGGTATCCTTAGAATTCAACCAACAGGTATCCTTAGAATTCAACCAACAGGTACCTTTAGAATTCAACCAACAGGTACCCTTAGAATTCAACCAACAGGTATCCTTAGAATTCAACTAACATGTATCATTAGAATTCAACCAACAGGTATCCTTAGAACTCAACCAACAGGTACCCTTAGAATTCAACCAACAGGTATCC
>NW_013666828.1:122593-130139 GCF_000517525.1 Limulus polyphemus
CGTAGTACTCTTAAGAACTACAACAACAGGTACCCTTAGAATTCAACCAACAGGTATCCTTAGAATTCAACCAACATGTAATCATTAGAATTCAACCAACATGTATCATTAGAATTCAACCAACAGGTATCCTTAGAATTCAACCAACAGGTATCCTTAGAATTCAACTAACAGGTATCCTTAGAATTCAACCAACAGGTATCCTTAGAATTCAACCAACAGGTACCTTTAGAATTCAACCAACAGGTATCCTTAGAATTCAACCAACAGGTATCCTTAGAATTCAACTAACAGGTATCCTTAGAATTCAACCAACAGGTATCCTTAGAATTCAACCAACAGGTATCCTTAGAATTCAACTAACAGGTATCCTTAGAAATCAACCAACAGGCATCCTTAGAATTCAACCAACAGGTACCTTTAGAATTCAACCAACAGGTATCCTTAGAATTCAACCAACAGGTATTCTTAGTCATTGCTGAAGTTGAGCTTAGTGGAAACATCAGCTACAAGCTATAAACGACAACTTCATACGCACTGGTCAGTGCTTTCGGTCGACAAATGCTACGTTCGTTAAAATATCTGTATTCTCATAAATGATACTACTCGGAACGCAGGGGGATAGTGCACGTGTATCATAATGCTTCTATAAGTGGAGGGAATATGTGTGAAATATCTCACCAATCTTCGTAAGCTCGACATGCTCGTTCTTAAATAGCTTCATCACATTTGCATTTTGGATGCGAACTGTGACTTGTGGCTCTTATTAACTTACTGGTCCTTACCGTGGGTAGTGCGAGTGGTGCATTCACACAGGGCGCTATCAAACATCGGTACGGCACTCTTAACTAAAATGTATGATGAACTGCTGTAATGTAAAAAGACTTACTGTAATTTTTAAAATCTAATCTGATCAATTAATTATAAACACGGTGTCTTTGTTTGTCGGATTTCTCACAAAGGTACACAAGGTTTATTTATAATGATCGGCTAGAAGGAAGGCAGCTAGTCAACGCTATTCACTGCCAACTCTTTGGATACTTTTATCATACCGAATAGTTTGATTTTTACCCTCAGTTTTTGCACACCCATCTCCCTAAGGTGCAGAGTGAGTTCTTTCTTTTTTTTATGGTTTTAGCGGGACTCTAGCCATGGAACGTCAGCTTTACAATTGGGCACAATATCCACTAGGCCTTATAAACAGGAAAAACTCAGCATTCACTATTATGAAATGTGTTCATTCTGGACGTACTGCCTGACGTTGAAGTATATTAAATATCAAAATAATAAGATACTTTTCTTTGTAATGTTTATCCGCCGTTAACATAGTCTTAATGGAGAAATATGTTAAATGGGTACATTAATTATCGCGCGATTTATGTTTGTTATCAACATATTTCAGAAACGACTAATCACATTCAACAGCGCAATGTTACCAACATATTTTTATGGGTGTAAGAGTATTTCACACATTTTTCCGAGGAGCATATTGGTATAACGAGATTGTTAAACGATCCAGAGCTAAAGAATATAGCATTTTGAAAATTAAAGTTTTCAATTCATCAGATCATTTAGTACCGCAGTGTGCGCCAAAATAACTCCTCAAGACAAATCGGATCAATGTTTTCATGTCTAAAATCAAGGCTATGTTTATGAAAAAGAATCCTTTAGCTCAAAAGCCACTATGATGAGCTGTTAAAAATATAATCAACAAGGATTTGATATTAATGATGATTCACAAGCCAGAAACAGGTTTACAAGCTTTCAGCCACGTATCAAAATAAACGGTTTGTTAGTTTACGTAAAAACTGAAATTATAACAATCACATTCCAACACATATCTGTTAAATTTCTTAGATGGAGCTCCAATGGATTTTTTTTGTGCATAGACGTGGTCTTAGAAGCCGATTCTATGTACATGAAAGAAGTGGAAGATGTATGAATTATATGCTAATAATATAGTGCATAACTAGGTCCATCAGAATGAACACGTTGGACGATGGAAGAAGTGTAGCTTCCAAGGGCACCATGTTCTTATAAATTAATCCTCAGTATAATTGTTATAAGGTTAAGAACAAGGTAACGCCGATTGGTCTTTGGTTAGTCTCTAAGGTATCAGGGGACTACAGTACTGCAAGTTATTAGAAAATGGTCGGAGTGAGCGAGTATAGCGGCCGCCTTTCAGCCTGTATGGATACTACAAGAACCCTATGGTTATGAAACGTTATATATAATCCGATATATGGAAAACAAGAAAGAGACAAATTCGGCGTGGGTTTGTGAAAGAATTATAAAAAATAGGAGTTCAAAGAGAGAAAGAAAAGAACGATAGATGTTAGAGAAAACGAATATTCGTTTTCTCTCACATCTTATGCCCATCAACTTTATATACGTTGAACTTATGTCTATCAGGAACTGACTCATACCAACTTAATCATAAGAAACAGCTGTTTATTATTGATAATCAATAACACATAGATTTAGACATAGGTTTACTTCTTACTGGCAACATATTACTTTCTTTCTTCACTTTTCTATGTATAAACCGAGAAAGGCGAAGAAAGAAAGTAATATGCTGCCACTTAGAAGTAAAACCTATTTCTAAATCCATGAGTTATTGATTACCAGTAATAAACAGCAGAGAAAACGTTGAATAGCTTTCTGTTCTATACAATATGGGCCTCTTCTCTCTTGTATAATCCTTTTACAAACCCACGCCGAGCTTGTCTCTTTCTTGTTTCCCATATGTCGGATTATAACGCCTCATAACCATAGGGGTCTCGTAGTATGTACCAAATATATACAAACTACAAAACACCGAATAACAGTGCACGTCTAATTCATTTTTAATTTACTTGGTTAACCATTGTCGTAGAGACCTAAAAGAACAGAAGTTTTGTTTCAAATTGCAAGATGAACAGTTGAGCGTACACATTATTAAACAAAAGTTCTATTTCAGTTTGATTAACATTGAAAAACACGTAACTAGACATGACTGGTATATTGATTTCTGTTTTAGTTCGCAATAATTTTAGTAAGAGTTTGAGTACATTTAATGGTGTTTACAGAGACTCTTAGGGACGAACCTCGGGAGAAATTATGGGGATTAAGGCTGAAAATATCGTTAACAGTGAAGTATCCAAATGATGAAATAATGCATTCTAATCTATGTTAATAATAAGTTAAGAAAAGTGTACTTAATTAACTATAATCATTACCGATACCAAGTTGAATTTTACTTTCTCTCTAAGTGGTAGTTCATTCTGATCGGAAGTTAATATTAATTGTATATTAAAGCCTGAAAATACAATTAAACTATTTAAACACATTTTCAGTTGAATTTAAGTAGAGGTCCTACATTTTCACTTGAATTTAAGTAGAAGTACTTTTGATGCACGAAAATAAAAGTACAAAATATTTTCATCACGTATACCATGTATGTATATATATATATATATATCCATATGTACATACATAACTATATATGTTTGAGTGTATGCATGTATGTACATACACATATGCATCTAATGTTCAGACCGAATGTTTTTTACTATAAATGTGTGATACATTTGAGCTTGATCTACTACACACTAAATAAGAAACAAATATTACTGGTCTGTATCTTGAAACTACCGATGATATATATATATATATATACCTTGCTTTTGTGGTTGAAGATAAGTTTAATCGTCATATGGTTACTAACAACTTGAGACATTATACAATAGAAAAATAGCAACAAAGATATCCAAGTACAAGTTTTTTAAGGAAATTTCAAAAGAAACAATTAAAAGTATACAAGATATTGCTTTCATCACTAAATTAAGTTAGGAAACGTTATTTAATATTTTTCATGAATGAATATATACATTTTTGTATAATGTTAAATGTTAAGCAGAAGGTTAAGATTTTCCACCAACTGTTTATAATAACATAGTTTTAAACAGACGAGGCCAAACATAAACTCATTTGTTAGCAACATTTTGTAGAGAGAATGAACCAATGCTCTTAGTTTCTGCAGAAATAGAGCTGAAACCTTTATTAACTAATATTCAAGAACGTTTTCGAGAAGTGTAATTGAAATATATATAAACGTGTTTTTTTCATACGTTCCTTAAGTGTAAATATATACTCATTATTAAACTTCTATATTGTAACTAAAATTTGAAATATATTGATAACAATTAAATATATTTTGTCACATCACTAATAATTCTTAATTAGTTGTTTTCAAATAGCAAAAAAAAGAGTTATTGAATACATGATGCTGCACTTGGTAACAGACAGGTAAACTTAATAAAAGAACCGAATATGTTCCCCAATTTTTTACCCTTCTGTTCGTTTTAGTGCTGTAAAAACATTTTTATATTACAGCTTCAAGACTATAGTTCAATAAAAAATCATTCTGAATAACGTAGTTCTCAAAAGTAAACATTTGAGTTTAACATAGAAAAGATACAAAGAAATTTAAGACATTTTTATCAACTTGTATACTTCAATAATTGTTATGTATAAGTTACATATATTTTGAATTTTGTTATTACCAAAAGTAGCAAAACGTATTGTGATTTTGTTATTACTAAAGTAAGAAAACGTATTGTGATTTAGTTATTACCAAAAGTAGCAAAACGTATTGTGATTTTGTTAATACCAAAAGTAGCAAAACGTATTGTGATTTTGTTATTACTAAAGTAAGAAAACGTATTGTGATTTAGTTATTACCAAAGTAAGAAAACGTATTGTGATTTTGTTATTACCAAAGTAAGAAAACGTATTGTGATTTTGTTATTACCAAAGTAAGAAAACGTATTGTGATTTTGTTAGTACCAAAGTAAGAAAACGTATTGTGATTTTGTTAGTACCAAAGTAAGAAAACGTATTGTGATTTTGTTATTACCAAAGTAAGAAAACGTACTTGTGATTTTGTTAGTACCAAAGTAAGAAAACGTATTGTGATTTTGTTATTACCAAAGTAAGAAAACGTATTGTGATTTTGTTATTACCAAAGTAAGAAAACGTATTGTGATTTTGTTATTACCAAAGTAAGAAAACGTACTGTGATTTTGTTATCACCAAATTAAGAAAACGTATTGTGATTTTGTTATTACCAAAGAAAACGTATTGTGATTTTGTTATTACCAAAGTAAGAAAACGTATTGTGATTTTGTTATTACCGAAGTAAGAAAACGTTGATTGGTTGGTTACTTTACTTATGGAAACTGACCAGGTTAGGATTGGCGGATGCACATCCTATTTCATCTTTTTCACTTTATATTTAAAATGCTTACAATTTCTATTCAAACAGTAGAAAAGCAATTACATCATAGGCCGTAATCAGTTATAATCTCGTAAGCTTAGTTTTCAATTGATATCATAATGATCTGCATGAGCAATTTTGCATCACGCAGACAAAAGGATTTTGACGTAATGTCTGCATTTTGTATGTACTTTACAACCACTTACTCTGTAATGTGTGTGTGTAGTATATGTTTTTGTTTTCATTACGCTTTCACATAACGTATTGATTCAACAGGAAAGTATATATATCGATAAATTTAGGACTAAATGTAAAGAAAACATAACAAAATTACATGTATATTTTTCATATACGAGTATTTCCACATAAAAATATTGTTTTCAAAGCTTTTAACGAAAGATTGTCTTTTAGAATTTGTTCTTATACATATGTAAACACCGTTGTGAGGCAAAACATTATCTATTGGTTTTTCATTGTTAATAATAGGAGTTTTAGTTCAAAATTAGGTTTTGGGCGAACTTTCTAACCCTGTTTTCTGCTGCTTCGCGTTTTAATATTCAGAGATTGATTCATAACTTGTTTAAAAGATGATAGAGAAGTGTATTACAGAGAGCTTAGATACAGACTTACTGGGCTATGGCATTAAAGAGAATTAGGGACATATCCTCTAACATTCTTTCTGGAAGCTTCGGTAATCTTTAGTCGTTTGTATCTTAACAGAATCTGTTTGTAAGCTGACTGAAACTCAACATTCTCCACACGAAAATATTCTACAGTCTGCTCAACTGTGAGACCTAAAAGCTCACGTTGTTTTGGTAAAAATATCGTGAATGGGCTTCTGTCGCCAGGTGCACTTTATAGGCTTTGGTAGACTCAAACGAATCGCATTAAGCTAATGGGCTAGGAGAACAAATGGGCTACTAGTTGTAGCAGTATACTTTTGCTTGTTAGAAATGTTATTATTTTATCGTATTTAAGACAGGTTTTCTCATTCGATTAATATATCTGATGGGAAATAAGCATCAAGATAACTTGCCCTAAATTATTTTTGCGTTTAAATTTGATGATTTATAAATACAGCTTTGTTGCAATTGTTTGTATATGATTTCATTGTCCAGAAACAATATTCATGTTTCATTTCGATTCTAATCTCGGTGCAACTGATTTATTAATTATTTTATTCATGGCATAGAAACTTGTACACATGAGTTGAACTGGAATTTTCTTGTTCCTTTGGCAACTGAGAGTTTCCACGATACACGAAGAATATTTGAAATGTTGTTATGTGCACAGAATAATTATTTACGCATGCTATATACTTATTAAACACTGTACCACAGGGTATTCAGTGAGGCAGTAAAGTTTTCGTGTGAGTCGTCGTCATGCAGTATGTCACATAGTGGGTAGATGATTATAGGCTACGAATTACACTAGATTCTACATTCCAAATCATGCTAAAATGTTCGTTTATTCATCGGTAGCGTGCATTGGTTGAGCATATCGATTTATTGTAATTCAAATGGTTGAAATAATCTAAAATAAAAATAATCAGTAACACGGCACCTTCTGTATCTCGGACTGTGATAATCCAAACTATCACATATTTGTGGCGGATGTGTCCTACTGGACTCTTACTTCATATATCAAATTTCAAAGTAATCCATTAAGAAATACCTGAGGTATAACATCTTCAATTTTGATTGAGTTTCTTCCTATTTTTTTCTTCGCACCAAAAGTACGGACAACTTATTTGACTATCATGGATTTTTTTTTTTCAAATTTGATACACTAATAGATCTTTTCAACCTACAATTATGAGTCTTATTTGATATAAATATAACTACATGTGCAAAGTTATTCAACAAAAAACCACTCAAATGTGACGAATACATTTTGCACGCCTACACAAAAAGTCACGTGAGCTATCGGTCTAACATTTTTACTACAGCTTCACCTAAGAGTAAAAGTGGACCGTTTTTAGTTTTGTCATTGGAATTAAAAACCGGTGATTTAGAGCAGCAAAATTATAAGGTAAAAGGACGTGCAGATCCATAAATGTTGGTTAGGCCAAGCAAATTAGATTAGCAGTTTCTTGCTCAAGTTTTCAAAAGAATCATACGGGTAGACGGTTATCATTGATTATTCATTGCCAACTTTTCAGCACAAATATAAAGGAAGCTGTTAACATCGTTTTAAAGAGAAAAAAATTACCACCATATATCTTAAAGAATCTGGTTAGTTTTGTAAAGTATAGGTCTGTTCCGAATAATAGGGTTGCGATCCTAAAGC
>NW_013666828.1:130221-157127 GCF_000517525.1 Limulus polyphemus
TGTGGTTTGTTGGTGTGTACTGACAAAAAGTCATGATATCTAATCAAAAACACTTTAGGTGTGATAAAAAGGTGCGGTCAAAAAAGGATTCAGCGTGCAACTTAAAGGAATGAAATCAAAATTGGTGGCCAAACTGGTAGCTACACTCATAAAATTTATAAGAATTTTACAGCAAATATTCATTCATTAGTTAGCTAGGCCGCGTATTTTGTTTTACCTACTATCATGCCCAAAAATTCATACGTTTGGCTGCAAATTATGATTTCATTCCGTTAAGTCGCACGCTCAATCCTTTTTTGGTCACACCTAAGGTGTTTTTCATTAGATTACACAAACTATACACTTCAAATGTTAAAAGCAAACATTTAATTTTATGCTTAAACCATTTAAAGTTAGGCCTCACTACAAAATACAATCGTTTCTATCTCACTTTGGGATGATCAACAAAATACATTTCAAATGAACGGATATTTTCCCTAAATGAGCTCAACAAACTATTTTATGAAATCCAGTACATGTGTTAAATTTTTGTT
Organism: Limulus polyphemus; assembly: GCF_000517525.1. Lineage (NCBI taxonomy): Eukaryota > Metazoa > Arthropoda > Merostomata > Xiphosura > Limulidae > Limulus > Limulus polyphemus. Next base: position 130,755 of record NW_013666828.1, read on the forward strand.
TTATTACTCTAGCATTATGAAATCCCATGTTTTATTGTTTTTTTCAAACAATATGACATTTTAACGTTCTGTTTTTTTAGGTCATTGTAGTATCTCCTGTCAATGTTTGTTATGTAATACGTGTTTCATTATTTACTTTGTTTTTGAAACGGAAAACGTTTGTTTCTTTCGTTAAAATATATAATATTTTCAGTTTATAATAAAAGGCTTCGTGAAACGTTTGATTGAATTTGCACCATGTACTCATTCACTATAAAAGAAAGGTGTAGGAGGATACATACATTTTGAGGGGTTGATGTGGCTCGTAGAATGTGTTGCAATTGACAGTTCAGTTACCTGCTTTTCCATAATATATTCAAATTCTGGACGCATATGTTATGAATCACAAGCAATATAATATAAAGGTCAACATGGTTGTAAAAGGAAGTAATTGAGCTATGATGTTTAGAGGGAGTAATTCAGGTTTCAGAAATACTGCTATGTAATACATGCTATCAGCCCAGTAACTCACAAATGAATCACAAGCAATATAATATAATATAAAGGTCAACATGGTTGTAAAAGGAAGTAATTGAGCTATGATGTTTAGAGGGAGTAATTCAGGTTTCAGAAATACATACTGCTATGTAATACATGCTATCAGCTCAGTAACTCCCAAATGTGAACAGAGAGTTTGGTGGTGATAAAATAAAACGTAACTGCACTTTGTAATTGCAATTATAGTAGAGATAAGGTTTTAAAATCCTATAACAATGCATAAGATTTGTTTGGAGGCACCAGAAACCAAGTTTACTCGAGGCTATGGAAACGTCTGGGGCTAAGAAGACACCAAAACTGTTATAGTTAATAGCCTCATATTACTAATGTCTTGAATTAAATCTACTATGTGAAATCTTGTAACAGTATTTTGTTGCTATACTGTAGTGTTCTGGCTCTCGGTATCCAAATGGACCGAACAAAATTGTAAATCCTAAATTCTCAAATCTTCAGCAATACTCCATAAATTATGCAAGTTCATGATATTTTATAGAGAGTTAAGGAATATCACTATCTGAAGTGACATGATGGTCAGGGTGTTCGACTCGCAATCAGGGGGTCGCAGGTTCGAATCCCCGTTACCCTTTCAGCCGTGGGGGTATTACAATGTGACGGTCTATTCCATTGTCCTTGAGTAAAGAATAGCTCAATAGTTAGCGGTGGGTGTGCTGACTAGCTGCCTTCCCTCTCTGATAATTTAAGGACGGCTAACGCAGATTGCCCTCAAGTAGCTTTGGGCGAAATTCAAACTAAACCTTATATGAAACGATTAAAATGTTCTTTAAACAAAAATTATATTTCTATTAGAGAAATGTTATATATGCTATAGTGACATCATACCCCTAGCTAGTAATGAGTTCGTTCCATTTAACTTGCGTGTGAATTCGATAGTATATGGCTTATAAAAATAAAAATCTCACGAAGGAAAGAGCTCACGGATCTTTTAAGCAGTGGGTGAAAGTCAGAATCTAGAATAACAAATTCGATAAGATATTCGAATATAACCCTATTTCAAATATTTATATAATGCTTCATTACATCTGGGGTTTGCCCGCAGCACTAATGGTACGAGTGTTGGTAATATTGCAGCCTACCTATACTCATAACCATACCTCTATGGTAATGCACTAAAGAAACAGAGGACCTCTGGATGTATTAATGTGGAATATCTACCTGATAGCCTGATAATCACCACTCCTTTGTCCACGCAAACTTTGAAAACGGTTTGTTGAACGAAACCACACATACTTAGCGTTAAATTTATTTAAATAACTAACACAAGGTAATATCAAACATGAGATTTTTTTTCTCTCTTATCACACTTTTAACATCAGCTCACCGGTGCTGGATTTTTTGTTTAGTTCAGGGGCTAAATTATTTATGGCTAATGTTTCTTTTAATCTTAGCCAAAGCTCATTTTTGGTCTTTTCGATAATTTGGAACTGTTCAATTTTTACATTTACATTCACGCATTTTTCTTTATGTCGGAAAATGTTTGAGAATTCTGCATACCTTGACACGCTATGTTCTTTAACTCGATTACTAAGCCTTCTCATCGTCGAATCTATATACGCACTATTACAAACAGAGCACTGATATCTGTAGATGACATATTACTCAGAACTTTAATGAGAGTTCAAAATTATAGGCCAACATACTTTGTAGTGGGTTTCATGTTGCTACAAACCTATAAACCGCTCATCACAGTCACTAATGCAATGTATTGACTCTTACAATGTTTGAGTGTTTACATTGGAGTGAAGAAAATTAGAAAAATCATGGTGTGGAAAGATAAATCCCATTATTTATTGCTTGCTTCAAAAGGATAATTTTGGGTTTGAAAGCGAAGAATGCCCGTGTCTTATCAGCAATAAAAAGTGTTTAATCAGCTATGAATGCCTTGTGTTGTGAAATCCTGGACAGTTTCTACACTACTTTTGATGGATTTCTATGGGAATTATTATACGTATTCAGTATTTTAATATACAATGTAATACTGCATATCGTATCCAACAATAGTGGTTTTCGTTCTATAACGTCCAGAATATTCCTTACCTAGTAAAGAGCTCCAGCCCGAACTCAAGTGAACTACCCTTGAACATTTTGGGACGCCACCTGAGGAACAATAGAACGATTCCAATACAAAAATTATCCTATTGTTTTCTTGGCTCAACCTGTTTGTCAAGCTGTGGTAGATACAAAAATTTTCAATGGCTCACTGCAGAGAAAAATAGTTAGTTAGGAGTCTGGTGTTTAGAACAGAAGAAAGATAGTGTAATGTTTACATCAACTGATGGGCCAAAAAGAAGTGGCAACTTTTTTGAAAAAAAATAACAGTTGTACAGCTTTTAGTTTGGCAGCAAGGGCCAATACTGATTGAAATCGCTCAAAGGAACGAAACACAAAATTATGACGAAAATTTAAACGTGCTGTTACGTACAAAACAGGTTGTTTTAAAAAGAACAAATAACTTATCTTTCGATAAACTTTAACGGTTACATTTGTTTGTTTGTAATTAAGGACAAAGCTACAAAATAGACTATCTGTGCTGTGGTTACAATGGGTATCGAAAACCGGTTTATAGCATTATAATACTGCAGACATACCGCTGCGCCACGAGTGGGGAGGCTACATTGGCTGGGCATACTCATATGATGTTTAAATTGCTATAATATGCAAGCAACTTCAAAACGTATGTTGATATATGGTATTTTTCTCGAAAAAAGACGTAGTATAGCCCTTGAAAGCTTATTGGGTCTACTTTTTGATAATCAAAGTTTTGATGGGTTTATTTATGCATTGGTCCTTAAAACGCATTATTCTACCCACTAGCAAGAGTATTTACTATAATTGTCTGAGAGTGCATCATGTGGTATGAAACATTTTAATATTGTCTCTAAAGTCCGGAAACAAATCGCATCAATGCATTTTGTTTGTCAAGGCCGTTGCCATGTATGCGTGACATCGTAGCAGAGCTTTGCGGAAAACAATATTTTGCAGCACGGCAAAAACACGCTAATTCATTTAAGCCTAATTTACAAACAACGTTGGAAATTTCATCAACATTCTAAGCAAATTTTGTGCTAGAATTATACAAAAAATTATACGTTATATGTTTTTAGTATGATCACATGATGATGGGCTGTTATACTTTGAAAATTAAATAATTCTTAAATCTTACTTTTTATTATTTATTCTGAAATTGATTATTAAAATCTTCAATGAAATGCTAAACTTTAAAGTTTGCTTGTAGGCTGTGGAATCTGGACTAAATAAGTAGGTGACAGTGCTAATTAATGAGATCTTAGTAAAAGGGAAAATAAAAAAGAAGTAGAATAAAACAATTATTGACTGGTTATTTCAGGGAACTTCATAATCTGTATCCTCTAGGACCCTCCCTCCAAAAAAGAAAACACCTTGGGACAGTCAGATCACATTGAGACTAAAAAAGTAACCAGATTTAATACTTTCATCATAAGACACCTAAAGCACAACTGACCTTACCATTTGAGCAAAGCGAATGGACAACAGACTACTGGAACTATGTATGTTGCTCTGAAGAAGAATCTTGATTTTTCTTGTACAAGAGTTTTAAAATCATTTAGGTAATTTTACAGAAATGTGCATATTGAATAAGATGCTGCTTTCGAAGGTGATTTAACTTTGGTGTGCGCTGGTGTTAGTTTTTATGGACTTGCAGGCCTACACCCCATTGAAAGAGTTAAGTGATTTATTAGCGCTACAAGGAGAAAATTCTGGTTGACTGTGTGATATCATTCTCGTATATTCTTGGCTCGTATTTCTGCTAAATAAAATACTTGCAAGAAGGTGCTGAATCATTTTTAGTTTTGTTACAGTGTTTTTCGTACACGCATGGAATGGCTTAACTCAGTTCAACAAAGTTGAGCCATTCTACAGAGAGAGAGAAACTTGAGATTTATTTGGGGAGTGGCAACACTTCCTTCAAATTGCAATTAAAGCTGTAATCCGAAGTGTATCAGATTGATATAAGCATGTAATTTGTGCAGGGGGTGAAGAAGTGTTCACACAGAGTTTTAATTAGGTGTTGCATCATTAGCTCCATATTGGCGTTTACTATTAAATATGATCAGAAACCACATTGCCTGTTGAGTAAATTCAATGTTAAAAGTGGTCAGAGATAAGCTATATTTGTTTTATATTTTGTACTTATACAGCTACATGTGATAAACAAGAAAGTCTTAATTGGTGAAAAATAAACTGATGATAAAAATAAGGACAAATCATGCTTTTTTAATATCTAGTAAAATGTTATGGAAATATTAATGCTGTTTAGTATTAAGAAAGAGACTGAATTCAAACGGTTATGGCTTAAAAAATCTTATGGTACTTCCCTGATGTATCAGGATTGAAAATATTCTAGTTTTGTATTTAAATTTATGAAATATCATGTGAATTATCTCATTTTAGTTAGATAAACGTATACATATCTATTAACACAAACATCAAAATAATAAAGAAACATACACTGTATTACTAATCTTAATTCAGTTCCTAGACGTGTATTCCTGTACACTCGAGAAAAACTTTTAGTGTTAGTATCTTCCTTATATAAAACAAAACAAAACACTATTCAAAGTAAGGAAGTATACATATATATATGTGTGTATTTGCACACCACTGTTTTCCTTCACTATAACTTGATGTTTGAATGATTGGCACTTTCTGCTCGCAGGCTACAACAAAGAACCTGAATTCGCCGAACCAGTCCGCAATGTGACAGTCGCCGTAGGACGCACTGCACAACTTCTTTGTGTTGTGGATAATTTGGGAACATACCGGGTAAGTCTGTTGGTTTCATGAACTTACTTTATTATTTCTCCTTTGTGTAAACTTTTATTAAAATATATCCATACACAGTTTCTGTTGGATAGTATTTATTTCACTCGTCATCTTTCTACTAAGATCTTTCTATGAACAACACTTCGATTTCTTGGCAGATGACAGATGTCTAAAGCATGCTGACAGCTGCACCTATTTGTAGTATCCGAGTTGACTTTCACCTACAAACTAGAGGAAACACAAGCACCCACCCATGGAGTGTGAACCGATTTTCAATAATGCCGATCTTTCTTGTTTATACGTACATAACATCCAAGTAATTTTACTACTAGCTCATACCATTCTTTCCTACAAGCATTTGTTACGGAAAACGAGAAGTTTCGTAATTTTAGATTAACTGTCTTTTCTCAAATATGTTGAATTTTTCTAGTTTGATTTTACTTCCGTAACCGAGATTTTTTTCTAAGCATCTCACCAAACTATCAGAAATTTAATAACTGTCCTGTCTTTCAGGTTAACGAAAGCAAGCATTATGTTGACTTACCTATCTTGTTGAACTTTCGAGCAATGAGTTTTCCAGAGCTTATGTTACCTGGCAATTTGATGTTAAAAGGTCGTTTTAAAATCAGGCATGATAATATGTCATTTCATGAACTATTTAGAACTATTTTTAGCCATAGAATGATACAGGCTTAGCCTATAACATTCTCTCCATTTAACTGCTTCAGCGACGTTTGACTACGGTACAAGATTCTGTCAAACTGTTATTTTCTAATTTTTATCCAATGTGATCACCATTTGGAGCGATTTTACTAGCAAGGTAAAGGAGACTAATTAGCGTTTATGGACTTTTCTCAAGAAGGTTATGTACCTGTATTATTAATATGAAAAACAAAAATATATAACTTTATAATGAAAAATAAGCAACTATCAGGAGGGTAAGTTACAAATAATACTGAAAACAGATTTGTGCGATTTGCTACAACTGCACCACACAGTGCAAACTACTAGGCTTAATGTGTACCATTTCTATTTGTAGGTTGTTAAGTTAGCTTAACTAAACAATAAACGTTGAAGTTAGATTATGAACTGAGTGTTTTTACAACACCGGTGCAATAGTATCAAAACACTTTTCACCATATATGTAGACACAATGTCCATTTAAATATCTTGTTATATTATTTCGTACTAATATTTCTAATATGTAAGTAGTTTAAGGTATCAATACCCTTCGCCAGTTTTATCGTGTTAAACAAAGTCTTTCATTTGTACCATGAACTTTAAACAATTTATTTCACATGAGAATTCAACTGTTGGTTGTCGTGTTTTAATGTTTATTTCAAGTTAGTGGTAAAAGTATTCATTCAATATTATTCTGAGGTTTTATTATATTGAATTTACATGAAAAATCACATTACAATGGATAAAGTTAGATGTGTTATAATAAAATATTTTACTACTTTGCACGATAGACATACATATAGAAAAATAAGTTTATGAAAAAAGTGTCGTTTTGAGTTTAAATGGTTCGAAAAATTAATCTTATAAAACATCGAATTTGTTGCTATCTTATAATTTCTTTCGCTAACTTGAGAATAAAAAGAGTGCGATAACATAACAAAAATGCCAAGACTTCTATTACGAACTAAGAACATACAGAGAACGAAACCGTTAGGAGTGTATATGCCACGGTTTTACGAATTGAAACAAAGAATAACACCCGTGCTAACGAAAAAAGTAGCTAAAAGGTGTTTATAGCAGTCCATGAAACGAACTGAAGCTAATTAATTGCAAAGTAAAGTAAATGTAAAATTGTAATGAAGGCAGATTTAGCTGAATATGCAGAAACGTCTAAATGCGTGTTCACAAAGTGATAAACTTATGGTTTTGAACGAACTGCGTATGAGTATTTTAGACCTAGGTAAAACAAAAAAGCTAGCTCATAGCAATTATATTTGGTGTATTGTTAATTTCTTTAGGAAATCACACGCGGGTTAAGTGTTGTTCGTGTGAAAAACTTTGCAAATAAAAAATTAAAGTTGAAATCAAAGCCAGTCGTGACCAATCATCACGTGATGACAACGAATTTATGCCATCGTGTACCATGCTCACTGCATTAAAAAATTTGATTAAACAAAAAAACAGGTAAGGTGATTCTGAATGGAAAAGCCAATATGTAATCCGGACTTCTTGGACAAAGGACTTTATAACAATATAAGATTTGTTGTGTTTAATGGAGACATTTGCGAGAAAAGTTCCGGACAGACAAACGCAAGCGTATTATTTATATATGTGTGTGTGTGTGTTTGTATCAGCATAGTGGTGCTCTCTTTTGTTGTGTATGCGATTGCTGTTGTTTTTCTATCTGGTGTTAGCCTTTCTGTGACAATACGTCACAAGGCTGATGATAACCTTGATATGATATAAAGATAGATTATCCAGGTAACCGGGCAAAATAGTACTTTCATTTGTTGTCAAAAAGCTCATGATGATTTATACATGGTACAAAAAAAAAGAGCACATCGACAAGATGATAGTGATGTTCATTTGGTTTAAAATATAGTCGTCACCACACTGGTGATAGCCTTAATATAAAACAAGAGCCTGCTACTAGACTAGCGATAACCTCGAAATTGTATGAAATAAGAAAGAGTATAGTACGTATCAAGACTGCATATAGTACAGTACATGACCACACTGGTGATAGCCTTAATATGGTATAAAACAGGAGCCTGCTACTAGACTAGCGATAACCTCGAAATTGTATGAAATAAGAAAGAGTATAGTACGTATCAAGACTGCATATAGTACAGTACATGACCACACTGGTGATAGCCTTAATATGGTATAAAACAGGAGCCTGCTACTAGACTAGCGATAACCTCGAAATTGTATGAAATAAGAAAGAGTATAGTACGTATCAAGACTGGATATAGTACAGTACATCATGATACTGGAGATAGCTTTAATATGGTATAAAACAAGATTACAGTACATCACCAGGCTGGTGATAACGTTGATCTATATATATATAAAGACGAAATGTGTGTTTGTTTGCACCCTAACTCCTCCGAGCCTACTGGACCAATCTCAACCAAAATTTGTATGTAAACACTATGAAATATGGGGAATGTCCTTAACCCTATTCCTATTTTTAAACGCTTTGGTTAATTACTCCCAGCCTATTGAATCAATCTTGGCAGGATGACGATTTAGACAAAGTATGAAGATTGCTGGATTGTTTCTCAAACAACCATTTTTCTCTCACGGTCAATGAGATGTAGGGTGTTCAAGGGTGAGATCACATCAAAATATTTATTTCTTGGTAGATGGAAAACAAACTGTTACTTATGAAGAAGCTTTTTTATAATTTTATAATTTTGAGATAAAGTTTATGTTCAAGTTATTACTTTGAAATATAAGATTGCTGTTAAACTTGCATTGTTTTAATTAAGTTTAAATATTCCCCGTCAGTTGACGGGTATTTCAGCTTGTATGGTATAAAACAATAATACGTCACCAGGCTTGTGATGTTCTTGATGTGGTACTAAAGAGTGCGTCACCAGTATGGTGATACTCATGTTGTTTCGCATGTCGATTTTAATGTTGTATATTACATAAACATGGTGTAGTATTTATCAGTGTATTATAAGTCTTGTTGTGGTTTCTTTGAGTGTTTATCATCAGGCTAATAATAAGCATGATATGATATAAGTTAATATAGGTTAGTAGACTGGTGATAAACGTGTTTTTGTTGTTATTTTATTCAAAGAAAATGAATGTCAGAATACTAAAGTATTTAATCTATTTTCTTAAGTTTATTTATTTATTTATTTCATCAATAGCGAAAGTACCTGGCTTCGCTCGGGCTATTAGGTTGATATATTTTAGATAACTATGTCAATGTATGTATTCTGAACCTATTTTAGCATAGAAGGATAGTGAAATATATTTTAAACATTTTTATTTCACAGAAACATAAAAACACTTCCATTCTATGTGGTTTTTCGCTACTTTTCCTTATTAAAAAGATGCATTCGCGCAAGCACGTGGATAAGATAAGTAATAATACTCAGGGCACACCCTCAGGGTCCTCTTAGTATGGGTTCAAAATTTTCTGGGTTCTAGGGTCTTTCCTCTTGGAGCTGTGGTGGTCATACATATACACGCAGTCACACAGACACGCCCTTTATTATTATAGATTGCTAAAGCACGAATTGTGTAATTTACAACAATACATTATTTATTTATCATTAAATTCTGGAGTAGGTAATTCACGATATTTTTACCATAATTAGTTTGGATTTCATACTGTTAGGGTCTCGGGCTTATTATTTCTGGAGATACAGCAAGGCCTGAAGTGGCAGCACTAGGCCTAGCAGTGCAGATACATACTTCCATAAGTGTTTAGAAGACTAAACAGGCTAATTTCTGGAGACACAGCAAGGCCTGAAGTGGCAGCATTAGGCCTAGCAGTGCAGATACATACTTCCATAAGTGTTTAGAAGACTAAACAGGCTAATTTCTGGAGATACAGCAAGGCCTGAAGTGGCAGCATTAGGCCTAGCAGTGCAGATACATACTTCCATAAGTGTTTAGAAGACTAAACAGGTTAATATCTGTAGATACAGCTAGGCCTGAAGTGGCAGCATTAGGCCTAGTAGTGCAGATACATACTTCCATAAGTGTTTAAACCTACTCAGTAATATGTTATTTTTAGATGTATAATATATAACGTAAAATAAAATATATCACGCATAGTATAATATTTAATGTATAACATGGTATGTGAAATTTTAGAAAAAGCAAGAATTTCGGTTTAGTACATTTTCCTTGTCATTTAGATAGCAGACGTAACAGATGTTACGGAACTTTGAGGAGATTATTGAAGGGAAGAGAGTCTATACGAAGCTCTTCTAAGTATAACAGTACTACAATAATGTAATTTACACTGGATACTTGGTGATAAATATAAAAATTAAATAAGTAAGAAACAAATAATAAGTAATAATAAAGAAAAAGTTAAAATGGTTGCTGCTGGCCGGTTACTTTCTCCTGTGGTTCGGAATGAGGGACGGCGGGCTGACACATGTACTGCGACGGAATTATTGAGCTTTGGCCGGTCCTAAGCTCCTCTAGGCTCTAGCGTAAAGATCAAACCAATCAATCGCAGTTTGGTGAATCTTTTTTCTGACTAGCACTGCCCATGTTAAAATATGTGTGACAGGCTGGTTTTGTCCTACCGTTAGACATGTATACGTCATGGAGTAGTTATCATGATGTTTTTTTTGCTCTTGATGCTATGTGGGGGAATATATGTTAAATGTTACGTTATATAATACTTTCATGTGGTATGTGATTGCCTTGATAACTTCAGTGTACGACATCAGGTTAGAAAAACTTCATGTGACATTTGTTAGTATACTTCCATAATGCTGGTGATGTACAAGCTGTGCTAATGTTGTAAGTGTGGATCGTTGTATAGTTAGTAGTTTATAATATCATATACTTCTGATTATCATTTAGTTAATTGTAACCTGTTGCCGCCTTCAGGCAGGTGCATGTGACAACTTAGAAAATTTAAGTTAATCCTAAATCTATATACTAAGGTAGTAATATAAACTAATCTTTATAATAAAAATATAATAATAAAGAATAGACATATTAAACATTCTAAACAATGTTCAAAGCACTCCACTTCTCTTGTCACGCTGACTATAATTCATCTAGAGTACGAGGACAATATATTACAGCGTTCGTTTCAATAGTCCGGTCGCACAGAAATCCACACGTATGTCTTTATATGGAACAACATGAATACATGTTTCATTCTCCCGCTGCTTGAGGTATGTGACGGTTGAATGAAAGGCATGACTTCAAGCCTTATCTTGGTCAACCCATACCCTGTTGGTCTCGTTTCAGGACGGACATCTTTCTTGATTATGTTGTGTACTGTTGCCTGGGAAACATGAAAGGCTTTTGTCTCTGGCCTTTAAGTTTTTGGATTCTCAACTGCTACAAGACACTGTATTTTGCTTACCACAGCTGAAGTATGACTTGTTGCAAGTCTCTTTTTCGATGGTCCTAGTATCAACAATTGATTATTCTGCTTTACAATATCATTAAGTACAAGAAATATCCCTGTGTTGATAATTCTAAGTCCCCAATCCGAAATCAATTTTATGGTTTGAGTGTATAAATATTTATGTCGGAACAGGCTTTTACTTACCCTTTCCAAAAGTGATCAGTTTTCAGTGACATAAAACTACCTAAGAAACGCTAAACAATACGAAAATGTAGTTCTGATACAATTCTTTATATCGGCTGTAGTCGTCACGTAAATTGCCGGTTTGTATATTCAAAAAAGTTTAGATATAACGTATTCAACCCTCTGTATATGGGTACATGTTACAGTGTTGGTAACTAAGGCAATGTATATTATTTTCTGTTTAACAAATCATCAATCACTGTTTGTTTGATGTTAAACTTAACATATTCATGATGTCAGACAGGAAGATCCTTTTAATCTGATTATCACTGTTGCGAAGTCATTAAATGTTTAATCATTATACCTTCATTGACCCACTTTTGACAGGTTTTAGTTACATTTTATTCGGATTCTATTTTACCAATAATTAATTACATGAAATCGGCATTGGAAACATTGTTTCAAATATATTTCGTTTTATTTATATATTTTCGTATTTATTCACGTGAAGTTTATTGTTTATTGTTTATTTATAATTAAGCACAAAGCTACACAATGGGCTATCTGTGCTCTGCCCACCACAGGTATCGAAATCAGGATTCTAGCTTTGTAAGTCCGCAGATATACCGCTGTGCCACTTCACGTGAAGAAACAAAAATTATTTTATTTTTTGTTACTATTAAATTTGTTACTATTTGTTACTATTGTAACTATATTTACAAATTAAAATTGTCTCATATTTTACGTATTATTTTCTAAAATATGTAGTTTCATAAAGGGAGTACATAAAGGAAGTATGTCATCCGTATGTTAGCATTTTAGATACATGACTATGATTTGATTAATGTTTATATCTCTTGGGTACTTCCTCAAAGAATACAGTGACCCCGTAAGAACAGTCTTAACGTAAAGAATTTTTAAATCTAAAGAAGTAACTAGGGAAAGAAAAACAATCAAGTAACTCCATTTCATTCTGATTAATCGATTCAAGTTCAGTGATGCAGAATTATAGAATTGTGGTCAAATTCTGAATTCCATAGTTCGGAATTATGACATTTATTTAGGTCTGGGAAATCCCAAATATGCAGTTTTTTATACATTTGACTATTTTTAAAAATAAGAGTAATTGTTTCAAAGACCATTATTAGTTAACTGATATCTATGTATTAATACCTCGTATTATAATATTAAGGGATATATATAGTTTTAATCTTAACACAGCTCCTTAAAAAAAAATCAGACCCATCTAATTCTAAGACTTACGTCTTTTTATAACAAATATAAATTTTGAAAAGGGAGCTTGTGTTTTAAATCTTTCCAGATTCACAGTAGTGTTTGCTACAGACCACGCTCGGTTCATTTAGTAGAATAATATTTTACTTTGGTTATGTTTTGTAGATGTTTGTTGTAGTAGTAAAATTTATAAATATAAGCTTGAATTCTTTCAATAAGTAGGAAAATTATTTGGTTCGATTTATGATTACATATGATCTAAGTTTTCATGATATCTTGGACCATTTATTTAGGTGGCCTGGTTAAGGGTTGAGAGTAAAACTATATTGACCATCCACCAGAATGTGATCACAAGGAACTATAGAGTCAATCTCAGTCATAATGACCACAGAAACTGGGTACTGCACATTCGTGATGTCCAAGAGTCTGACAGGGGAGGGTACATGTGCCAGATTAACACCGTCCCAATGAAGAGTCAGGTTGGATACCTCGATGTGTTTGGTAAGTTGTTCTATGAAAGCAAAACTGATAAATTTGGGGCAAGAGATGGCCCTGTAGTATAGCTCTGGATTTCAGAGCTGGCGAGCTGCTTTCGAATCCGTGTTATACTACAAATTATTAACCACAGTTTAAGCTATGATTGCGTTATATGAGTTGCAATCAATCCCTTAGCGTGGATGGTGGGTGTTAGGGTGCTATTGACTAGCTGTCTTCTCTTTGGCGACAACCAATCATAGTAGCTTTGTCATAAATACAAAATACACGAATGTAATCACTTCATACTTACTTTAACAGTGTAATGATTTCATGCATGCTCTTAAAACACTTTCTTTAACAAAGAAACAGTTTTGTGCAATTTGTAATTCACTTTCAGATTACTCAAGCTGAAAATTAAAACAATCATAATTGTTCCGTCACCCATAACCACACAGTAGAAACTATTGATTTACGAAATGGACAGTTTGGTTTCTAACAGGACACGCGTCACCTATAATCGCTTTGTGTTGTTATTTTCGACGATAAACTAGATACTTTGAAACAGTACTATTACTCTAGAAAGTCGTATAAGTAATCGGACTTTTCAATAAGTAACGTTTAATGTTCACGTATATATATTTTTTTTTCAGTTAACTTTTATGTCTGTTCTAATTCCACAAATTATGGCATTATTGTGCCAAAAATTTCGTACATTTTCCCGACAATATGATGACGATTACATAAGTAAACATTATCCGAAATTAAATAAGAACTACATTAAACACAGTTCTTAGAGAAACTTCACAAAATTAAGAATATTTTTAATTTTTAATGTTGGAAAGTCAGAACGTTTTTGTACGAAATGCTGAAGGTTTGAACTTTACTTTTAAATATTTTGTTTGTTTCTTTGTTGTTAAGTCAGAAGCTACAATGGTGTAACTGTGCTCTGCCCACGGAAGATATATAAACCCTCATACTTGCCGCTGAGTCACAGGTAGAGGGGGCTACTATCGAGTAACTTAAAAAAAAATCCTTTCATAACTTTCTTGCAAGGTTAGGTTTTCTGATACGCTGTTTATAATATGTTAAGGTGAAAGTGACAGATCTGTTTTGGAAGAGATTTTAAAAATACAAATATAGCACATATGCACCGATCTTCGTTTTAGTTTCATTAATTACGTCCGGTTTCAATGTCAGTTAATGAGCTATGCAGAGTACGACTTCGCCAGGCTTACAGGATATGGTCTTCTTTTCGCCGTATGTAGATGTGAATAAAAGAATACGCCGTTCTTTAGCTTTTGAAATCGGTACGATCTAAAACAAAGAAATATAAATTTAAAACCTATAAAAATATCTAAGATTTTTTGGTAATAATCTTTCTATATCCGAAGTGACGTCATGAATTGAAATGAGTGCCTAGTTATTTGATAAATTAGATTTTTTGTGATTGTGCCTCAACGAACAACGTCGTGATTTTGCAGACCTTGTATGTATTAATTTCGTGGTAAGCCTATCTTGTGTTTTGTGTGATGAAATAATCCCCTGTAATCTTATAATGATATCAATGAACGCCATTGTTGGTTATCAGTGAGCTCAGCCAAGAGCTTAAGGCTTAATTAAGCCTGCTCCACTGCTATACAAGCCTATCTTTCTCTTCAGTGCCTCCAGAAATCCTTGGGTCTGAAAGTAGCTCCGATGTTCTGGTTCGCGAGGGGTTTAATGTGACTCTCACGTGCCGATCGAAGGGTTACCCCACCCCTACGGTCACATGGAGACGTGAAGACGGGGAGCCTCTGGCCGTTGGAAACTGGCAGAATAATATGATTCAAGGTAAATGTATACAAATATTTAATAATTTTCAAATAAGAGAACCTTGTTAGTCATTCACTTATCTTGTGTATAAAACGGGATATCTACTTTGTTAGTCATTCACTTATCTTGTGTATAAAACAGGATATCTACGTTGTTAGTCATTCACTTATCTTGTGTATAAAACAGGGTATCTAAATCATGATTTATTCACATCTTGAAAAAGGTCAAGAGAAACATATAGTTTAAAGAATCGGAAGGTTTTCAACTGAAGTAACAACCCTCAACCATAACATCAGTAACCAGCTTTATTGCAAATCTAAAATGGCAAAAAACTAAAATTTACACTTTGAAAATCTGAATTCTTCAATAAAGCAGCTTTCATTAATTATTTGCTAGCAAAAGTTGAGTTCCTTGACAAATAAGCAAAAACGTCTGAACCTAATCGGTGAAAAAAAGTTTGGTAACAAAATAAATCATAAACTGTTTTTGTATACATTTGAAATTTTGAAAGAGTGACCAATGTGATTTTCATAATCCCAAAATATTAAGAGCAAAATCTTTAAATTGTAGGTGCTTAATGTGTAAAGTAAGTACAATATTTAACATACGGGAATATCTAAAAGTAATAGAAAGGAAGGTAAAATCCCGTTTCACAAATTAGAGTATCTCGTCATGTTCGAAATGTATTATCCTGAAAAACAAAAAATTGAAAATTGCTGAATTGTATTCAACTAGATACAGCGTGTACTTACTTGCTTGAGTTTTTATTGTGTTGAACGTAAGACATTGTATTTGTTTACTTATACTCTGTCGAATGTTAAGAGTATTTAATTTCTGTAGTGCATAATGGTGTATAGAAGACATATAAATACTAGAAATAAACGACCTTATAACACCAAAATGTCGTTTTTATTTAATTAAACACTCAACGTCTCACTCTACGGCTTTTTCAGGAGCGTTCACTGAAACACTAACCAAAACTGACAGTAGAACGCTTCCAATGAAAGTGGAATATTTTTTGTTCATTGGTTGCTTCATAGATCTCTAATTATTTAGGCCATCACAACACCTGTTCTAATCATCTCTATTAATAATACGTTATCTAACACATGATATATGTATGTATATAATGTCCTTGTTTTTAGGAAGTTTTTTAGTACATCATGTCATTTCTTATTCCAAGCGTCTTTGTTGTATTAATTTTACAGTTTATGTATATCATATAAGATATCGTACCTGTATATTTTAGGGATCAATGACCATTTTGAAATTATTGTAGCGTGCTTTTGTATTTACACAGTTTCTAAGTTTGTCGAAGACCTATCTCTTTCAGCAAAAGTCCATAAGGGGGCGCAACTAAACATTACCAAAGTGAGTCGCTTACACATGGGAGCCTACTTATGTATCGCTTCCAATGGAGTTCCGCCTTCTGTAAGCCATAGGATCATACTTCAAGTTCACTGTAAGTTCATTTTTTGGCATCTCTTGCACTTGCTTTGAACTGCAAATAATGAAAACTAAAGAATTTAAACACACATTTGTAACAGAGCTCTCTTATATTTTGAATAAAAATGTTTTATTTCTTCATGTTTTGCCGCATTTGGTATCAAAACATTTCAGATTTGGATCACTGTTTAAACCTATTTGTTTATATATAGGCGGTTTGAAGCAGTCTGTTGGTTACAAAGATTTGTATAGTTTTCAGCTGCTGCCTAACTTAATAATATATTTCGTTTGAAATAAGTACGTTAATATAGGGTTTTGTCATGATACACATGTCTGTGTTTTTTGTATATTAATTTGCTTTAAGTTTTGTAGATGTTATATCTTATGTTAGTACTTCGATTAGCCAATTCACCAAACATGACAATATAGCAAACAAATGCTGCTAAAATTAAGAATTCTTCGAGTGCTTAGGGCAAACTAGATTTATTTATTTGTGTTAGCAATCTTTATATATATATATATATATATGTTACGAATGTTATTGATGCCTAGAGCAGTCACGCTTCATTGCCCATAATCTATCCAATAGCAACGATCGGATTATGTGTGCGATGTTACAAGAATACTAGTGAGTTTATCCAGCCCTTGTCTACGAATTAATCATTAACCACGAGTAATCAGCTTAATGCACTCTGAACATTCTTTAAGTGAAGTTAAGTTGTTATATCCTAAGTATAACTTATTTGTTCTTATTTGTGCTACTTTCAAACATTATGATGAGACTTTATCGTACCCGTATGAGGAGCATGAAGTATACTTCTAAAATCGCTTAATATTGGATTTAAAAGTAGTGTCTGAAGAAAAAGAAATGTAAAGCAATATCAGAAAAAAATTGCTTGGGGCAAGTAACCACCGAGTTTTGGAAAACAACAACTGCAGAAAAATACAAAGTGAATATAGTGAAGTTTCTAAATAAAATAAAAATCAGCTTATGGATTTGACTAAATTGACGGAAGTGATAAATTTGATGCATTAATGAAAGAAAATAATGTTACCGCTTTAGGTTTCAGATAAAAACAAAATCATTACATCATTCTCAATCTTGCATTTTAAATTGACAGTGACATTTTTAAACCTTTTAACTTTTTACTGGTAGACCCACTAGAGCTAAGTTTAGTCTAAATTCTTATTTTCTTTCCTCAATAGAAATATTAGCTTTTTGAAATTAAAATACACAGTTAGAAAACTTTTAACAGCTCAGTTTCAATCTTAACACAGATGTTTCCAACGTAATGATTTTTCCATGTTTTGAGTTATGTCAGAAGAAAAGAAAATAACTAATATTTTGGTTTTTTGATCATATTTCAATCCTATTGTCTTATAGGCTTAATAACTTAAAGCTTGTTCAAGATACAACAATGGAAAACAAAACTACGAAAATATTTCTCAAATACGATGAAGGAAGAATATAACTTATTTGAGTGAAAAGTTTAATTCTACATTAAATAGTCGTGACTCTTTTATTCTCTTGTTATATCCTTCACGTATCTCGTTTTTTAATTAGTTTTTGTTGATTAAATGTTTACCAACAACTTACTTTCAGCAATGTTCTCGGGTATGACTAAGAACATACAATGTTTATACATATGTTATCTATTTTAAGGTCTGTTTGTGGTTGTAACTAGTCCATGCAACTGTTCTGATTGTTTTACTAAAATAAAAATTAAGCTGAAATTGGTGTTATATCAACTAGACTCGATTCCTGTGGGTTGAGTCTCAAAAGTAAACTGAATCGCACACACGAACAGACACAGACATATATAGTCAAATATCTATGTATATTTAAATAATATATATCTATTAATTAAGATTTTGTAATAAGAATTTGCTTGTGAAATGTAGTTTTCTCATATTCCTGTTTGAGTAACGTTTAGTTAAGTATCGTGTGAGTTAACCGATAACATGCCAATTGTACTTCAGTATTAAATATCGATTACTTTGTTTACTGTTTTCCAGATCTATGGGTTGATATATTGAGTGCTTGATGCACGTTGGTAGGCAGCTATTTAGGGTCTTTTTATCATCTAAATAACTAAAAGCACATATACACTAGTGCAGTAACGAGGGAAATTTTATGATCGGTTCAGTAATAATCTCCAATAGAAGGTGGATAGGTCCAACTGCCTTACGAATGTAACATTAAGACGTGATTGTTAGTCTCAGGTATAACACGAAGTGTCCGTCGACACTGGTTTCTAGACGAGATAGTACTTCGTATACATGTTCTATTTAAAACATTTTTACTATTAGTTCAATCAGTAAAAGTTGTTGTGTACCGGGTAAAAAAAAAGTTTATTCTTGAGATAGAATCATAATTGCTCACGTTTTACTTTCGTGCCGTCGTTACAAATGTGAGTGGTGGTACCATTTTAGACATATTATTTCGAATGATTTACCCCTGATGTTGGAAAGTGTCATTGGAGATGAGGTCATTGTCCAGTTTTTTTTAATTGTGTTTTGAGCTTTTTATGGCCTTTAAAAATATATATAGTTTTTACCTGATCTTTGGGCATTGTTTAGCCTTTAGCTTATTTTCTTTTTTACTTTTTGTAGATTTTTACTTCTTTTTGCCTTTTTAATGGTTGTTTGGCACAAATAGCCACGTAGCTTTGTGCCACTATACTCCAAGCAGTCAACCAACCAATCTTGAATTAGCCTTTTCTTCCTGTCATTA
Organism: Limulus polyphemus; assembly: GCF_000517525.1. Classification (NCBI taxonomy): domain Eukaryota; kingdom Metazoa; phylum Arthropoda; class Merostomata; order Xiphosura; family Limulidae; genus Limulus; species Limulus polyphemus. The sequence continues at coordinate 150,023 of NW_013666828.1, forward strand.
CCAATGTCACACTCAGCAATTTCCCATATTATATATACATATTTACGTACCCTGACGGAATGCATTCATCGAGCGGATACTTAATACAACCTTCCGAATAAGTTATATATTCAACAATAATAATTAACACGTCATCATATGATACCAATTAATTATTCTATGATCGTTATTACTTGCTCTAGCTCACTTACGTGTAAGTGATGAAAAATGTTATTTATAAAATATAAAAAAAAAACACTTAATCTAATTATACATTTAACATTATACACAAATGCCAAGAAATAATACTTAACTTCATATTCTACATCCTGCTTTTCTTTTGGTCTTAAACGTTTAAATCGAAACAGTAACATTTATTTAACAATAAACTTCAATAATATATTTGAATTTTTATTTTGTTTTCATTTTATTGCTTTAAGTTCTCTTAGTAGTTATCGAATCGTAAACGTTTTTGTCTTTTTTTTTTAATAACTCAAACTCGTTTTATTGGGTAACTGACTAAATTATTTTCGCGTGAAAAGAGGGTGAACTGTAGTGATAGATAACACAGTTTGTTTATCATGACAGGATTTTCGAATAATAACTTTTTCTAATTCAGGGACATAGACGGTTAATTGTATTTCATAAAAATGACTTCCACACTCTAATGCGGTGGCGTGTTGTTACAGTGCGAGTCGTAGCGCCATGGGTGACATGATCAGCATCCATATATTTAATTTACGGCTACATACAAGCCCCGCATGGCTAGGTGGTTAGGGAGCTCGACTCGCAATCTGCGAGTTGCGGGTTCGAATCCCCGTCACACCAAACATGCTCGCTCTTTCAGCCGTGGGGGCGTTATAACGTGACAGTATATCCCACTATTCATTGGTAAATGAGTAACCTAAGAGTTGGCGGTGAGTGGTGATGACTTCCCTCTAGTCTTACACTGCTAAATCAGGGACGGCTAGCGCAGATAGCCCTTGTGTAGCTTTGCGCGAAATTCAAAACAAACAAACAAATCGTCACAAATACAAAACTCCGTTGCTGATGTGGAGGATAATCTTTATGTTACTCGCATGAATTGATTTTTATATGACATAAAGAGAAAATATTATTGAAACTTTTAGTTTGACATGTTTTATATTAATTCATCTTGTGTGGGAATGAGTCTGTTTACAAACTTCTCTCACACTTTTGGAGCTAGCAGGACCAAACTTGGCTGACGGACTCGGAATGACTCGGGATGTCCATATTTATAAGGTGCAGTCCCCTACTGTTTTTAATCATTTGAGGTATAAAGGTTATAACGAAAACTTGTTATAATTATGCATCTGTAGATGTTGTTCGAAAGCTATAATAAAAATCATAAAGTCACATTTGAGATTTTAAAGCAAATGTTTTAAGAAACACATATTTGACAGCTCCCCTTATGATGCCTCCAAACAAGAGTAAAATGATCGTCAATAATAAACTCTTTGAGTATTTCAAAGTTTTGAGCCATTGTCTTTCTATTGTTTGTTATTTTTAGTAAAGAACGTAGAAGTTCAATTCATAATTATACAACGTCACAAAAATATAAATAACATCTTTCTGGAAGTGTTTTACCTTAACCATCATAATAATTTTGTTGATTATAAATCAAGAACGACAGTTTGGTTTTTGATTTGTCATGATAAAGAAATCACAAAGTACATTAGATATTTACACAGACCTGTTAGAGAATCAACACATCTGTCTGTAATTAGTCCTTAGACGCTTTAAACGTACTTTCTTTGTCTCAGTATTCGTTTCCATTTAAACTAAAACAGGCATTTAGTCTGGTTTCAATATAAATAAACATATATATATATAGGTTTCTTTGCTTTGTTTATTATCTCAAGAAGATGTGTGTATAGGGGAATCATCAATATCGATTAAAGATTTGTTAAAATCAAGGCATCTAAAAAAATGTATGACTATATATTTACTGCTAGTTATTAGTGCTGACTATTATCTCATGTATTGTGGAGGGTTATTGTCAATTTTACTGGGACTGAGGAGTGATTGACAACATGGTAAATTGTTACCTAACTGTTTTAGTACTTGCATACAGTTATGGAGAGTGGAGCTTGGTCTTTCACATTGAAATACATTGTTCTTATGTAAGAACACACAAATTGTTTAACATACGTATATAACAAAACACTGTATTTTGTTATTCTTATCTATAGTTGAATATTATTGGTGTTTTGACTCGTATGTATATATTTACACACACACGATTATTACGATATAGATATGTGTTTAACAATTTTATAAATATGGATCAAAGATAAGCTTAAAAACCAATTTGGACAGTGAAATCTGCAATTTTCAATATGAAATATACATATATAAATATGAAGATATAATGTTTTGAGTAGCATCACTGAGAATGATATGATTTCGTACTATATACAGCATGACAAAAATTACACTTACGCATGGAAACTGCCTGCCTACTCGTTAAATTTTGACATACTAGAAGAGCCTGTTATGGGGCTTATGGTAAACAATTCATCAGTTATTGATGTCTTTTCCTGTGGTTTTGTTCTTGTAATTATAGAACATGAACTAATTTTGACATATTAGAAGAGCCTGTTATGGGGCTTATGGTAAACAATTCATCAGTTATTGATGTCCTTTCCTGTGGTTTTGTTTTTGTAATTATAGAACATGAACTAATAACTATATGTAGTCGTGATCATGCATATATATTTGCTATTTTTAAGTTCTAATGATATCATTTCGCAGAGTTTCTGTCACAATAAGTGTATCGGATTTTATATAGTCCCACCACTAATCTGGATTCCACATCAACTGGTCGGAGCGCTTCTAGGAAGTGACATCACATTGGAATGTCACACCGAAGCTTTCCCAACACCAGTAAATTATTGGACAAAGGAAGACGGTGCTATGATTGTATCAAACATGAAATATACCTGTGGTACCATAGAAGAAACTTACAAGATTTACATGAAGTTAACCATACGAAACGTGGAACCTGTTGACTATGGAAAATACAGATGTTTCGCTAAAAATTCTCTCGGAGAAACGGAAGGGTCAATTCGCCTATATGGTAAGAAAACTTTTCTTGTCATCAAGATTTTTGACTAAAATCATAATTTAAACTTGGAATGTTTTTGGTTTCAACTTCTCATACCTCCAATATTTGTACCCCTAAAAATATTGTTTTATTATCATCCTAGATGTTATAAACCAGCAAACTAAATCTATAATGATTAGATTGTATTAAATCATCAGTTGAATGTATTGCATATTAATAATATTTTCTGTCTAAATCTCATTAATATCTCACGAGTTTCTGCCAACTCAAGAGATTTAGATTAGTCGTAAATCTAAACACTAAGCTTACAATGCCAATTAGTCTTCATAATTATAAATATAATCAAACAAATATTATAAACTTTATGATCAATGAAATTTAAGGAAATGAACCACAAACAAAAATGGAGTAGGTTTTTACTTATTAAGCCTATAAAATACCAATCATTTTGCCATTCAGATATACATTGCTTACCAACACTTGAAACCTAAATATAGTTATAAACGTTCGTGAATTTGAAATAGCGCACACCAAGCATAAGATACATAAATAAATGAGCACTAACCGCAGATTTCTTTAGGTTAATACTGCCAACACAATGACATTCGTAGCATCTGTTACTTTTCTTAATTTGGCATTTATATGATTACCATTAAAATATAATTTATCTTCACATAAGTTCATTGTTATGATTATTATGGCCATTATCAATCCCTTAACGTGAATGATGGTCGTTCTGATTGTCTGCCTTCCTTCTGGTCAGTAGTTCAGTTCATTGTTATGATTATTATGGCCATTATCAATCCCTTAACGTAGATGATGGTCGTTCTGATTGTCTGCCTTCCTTCTGGTCAGTAGTTCAGTTCATTGTTATGATTATTATGGCCATTATCAATCCCTTAACGTAGATGATGGTAGTTCTGATTGTCTGCCTTCCTTCTGGTCATGATTATTATGGCCATTATCAATCCCTTAACGTAGATGATGGTAGTTCTGATTGTCTGCCTTCCTTCTGGTCATGATTATTATGGCCATTATCAATCCCTTAACGTGGATGATGGTCGTTCTGATTGTCTGCCTTCCTTCTGGTCAGTAGTTCAAAATTAGGGACGGTGGCAGTTAATCTTAGTAGATGTGCCATAAATACGAAATACCAATACAGAGATAATATTCATACTGCTTGATAGTTTAGAGTTGTACTCATGACAGACTCACAAGTCCCATGTTTCATATGAAAGATACTTGTTAATCAATCAATATATATATATGTGTGTGTGTGTGTGGTCCTGATACATTACAAACATATTTAATGTTGCTAGTTAATTCACTTTAAATATTTTTTCAGGTTTATGGTGTTGGAAACCAAAATTATCTGTTATAAGGTCCTTCACCTGAACATACCATACACCAGAGACCTTTATCTTGAGGTTCCTTAAACAGAAGGCCTATCCTGTCTTTCTTTTTTTTTTGTATTAAACAATCATGAATCAGAAAGTTCTTTCAACATATGCTCTGAATGTATGACTGTTTGTGCTATTGTAAGACAGTCAAGATTCATTTGACTTCCGTGAAACTTACTAATTTTAAATAAAAGGCAGCTTGATTCTGCTTAAAAATCCTTTTTAACAACTAAACTTCTTCCTCATTCAATCGAACTACCAGACTCTAAGACTTAGTGATTCAATTACCTGTTCTTCAGTATTTTTCTAACGTTTCACATGCTAAAGGTATGTCTTATATCGCATACCAATTTTCAAGTACTTACAAACATTAGCGACAAACCTCTCTCTCCTGTAAACGTATGTTTCGTTGTACACAGCAGAGCGAGATAAGTTTGATGGTGAAAAGGGAATGTTTACATGCCCTCTCTAACATGCTCAAACTGGTCAAAGATTCATCACTCGACAAGTCAAACAGTAATTATAATTAAAGCTAATTAAACTTCATTTTAGTAAGAGAAATTATAAACTGTCTGATGGTTTCCATAAGATACATTAAGGGAACGGAGTTCGTTACTAAATCGTTGATGAGAATACTCATCATATGTGGAAGAATGGTGCACTCAAAAACAACCAACAAACAATTACAAAATGTCTTGAAACTATTTATATTGTTCGACGTTAAACACGTAACTCTCCCATCTCTCTATATATATTTACATCTTTTTACACATATACCTCTGTAACATGTTAAATAAGAAAGAACCATAAGCAAAGGCTACTTTAGCGTTCATAGGATCATCACAATTAGATATAGATAGTCGTTAAATATTATATACAGTAAGATTATATGACTGAACCTTTAATTTCTTGTAGGTAGTTGATGTAGCAGGTGGTAATTAATCTTCAAAATTAACATCATTTGAAATGTGATAAGATGATAAAAACGAATCTCTTTCGTGTTCAGTCAAACAGTTAGCACGATACGTTGGAATGATCTTGTTGCTAAAAAAATAAAAGCACATCTGTAGATAAGAATAAAAAAATGAAACTTTTTTTTGCAGAATTATAACAATTTTGGAACAAATAGTTCATCCTAGAGTTGATGATGTTACAACTTAGTTACAACTTGTTACTTGTTACAACTTAGTTACAACTTGTTACTTGTTACAAATTAGTTTTAACACATGGCGAGAGGAATGTAAACCATTAATAACTTCTGCTGCTTATGTTTAACAGTAGCTGCCATATTAAAAAAAAACAACAATAACAAATAAACAAACGTAAAGAGACAGACAAAATTGTATTGAACGAGCTCATATAGATTTTTGTACTCGAAAACTCGAAATCCTAAAGCTCTGACAGTGATAAGTAAGCAAATTAGCATGGAAACTTGCGTTTTTCTATATCCAACAAGGGTATAAGTATGCATTTTTAACAATGATAATGATAGATACTTTTATGTCAAGTTTTCACACTTGCTTTTTGTTTCCAAAAACGCTATTTTGAAACTATATTTATGTATATGTATTATATATTTTTTTACTTACATACGATTACCTTAAATTAAAGATGAATAAAATACGTACTTATAATTATTAGCCATCTACCAAGTATTTATGTTTTCTAAATGCCATCAGACTGTGGGCTATGTTATTACGGTGTCTTCCACTTGTTTAAATACCTTGTCGTAAAAGCTACTTGCGTTCATTTCGCGAGAAACCATGAAGCTGATATGATGATAAGAAACAGCTGCCGCATTACATCATTTTTATTATGATATTTTTCCTTTGCACAACTTATTACAGCCTCAAATACACTTGGTTTTATATGTTACTTATAGTCAACAGAACACTGCTGTCCTATATAATCAAACTATACAGTAGTGGAACATCACAGTGTTAACTAACAGGGAAAAGAGCTATCTGTATATTATTCCATTATGTACATTATGTATCCACTGTTATGTTGATTCATCTTCAATTATTATCGTACATGTAAGATTTCATTTGTTATGTTTATAATATAAAATATTTAGTAATTGTTTATTGAAGAGGAGTAATTTATCCGAGATATAATTTTATCATATACATTCCAAAACAATGCACATCTTGTAATATATTTGGTCACGACGAAAACGGCCGTAATTATCAATTTCGCAAAAAGCTTTCTATCATCCTAACGGGTTATTACTGTGTTTAAATGATATTAAATCAGAATATTTTGAAGCTTATTATATTTAGGAGAATGACAGTGAACTTTAAACCATTTCCGTAGCTGACAGATTATTAGGGTTTGCTTTGAGTTTTGTAACGTCTCGAAATGCCTTTTGTGTTGTAATAGGCTGGGATTTTTGGTTCTACTACTGAAATCTTACACATGCGTAGTTACACTTGGGTATTCATATCATTGACATTCTTATTTTAATAGCAGCTATTGTTTTAGTGTTCGGAAAGCTAGCTGTTTAAATATATAACATATAAGGAATAACAAACTCTTCCAATCCAGTAACCACTCGCGGGTTCAAATCCCCGTCACACCAAACATGCTCGCCTTCTCAGCCGTGGGGGCGTTATAATGTGACGGTCAATCCCACTAT
>NW_013666828.1:158084-160266 GCF_000517525.1 Limulus polyphemus
GACGGCTAGCGCAGATAGCCCTCGTGTAGCTTTGCACGAAATTCAAAAACAAACAAACAAACAAATAACCACTCTACCAGACACTTGCTTATATTATACGTAATGCCGGACGTTGTTTTGATAATATCGATATTTCAAACTCTATGATATTTACTGCAGTATCCCATCACAGAAAAATATTTGGTTGAAAATATTTTTTAAACTCGATGGCCCTGTGTTGTTTAGTGTATAGCTTTGAGTATAACCTTGTTCTTCTAACAGTCCATTCCAGTACAACACAAACCGATTAGTAATGTTTCCATGAAACTGGCATGGTGACTAACGTGCGTTGCTATATATCTAAAGGTCAGAGTTTGAACCACGATGCCTCTCAACACGTTTCATACTTTCAAATGTGTACGCGTTATAAAAGTAACAGTCGATCCACTATTTGATTCAAAGCTCCTGTAGCGGCGAGTGCTGTTGATTGACTACTCTCCTTCTGGTTAGTAGCTCAAAATTAGGTCGGTTGTACCTGAATTATTGGGGGCTTTGACCTGACCGCTTAACCCATGTGTTGAAATTTCTAATTCTGCGAAGTTTTACTTATCTGAAACATACCTTTCATCCGCTCCAGTACCCCTGAAACATTATTAAGGCCATCCCGCATTATCAACAACAGATGTGGTATACAGTTACCGTGCCCAGCGTGTGCGTATTCATAACTCAAAAATTTTAATTCCTAACTATTTCTTTTTTGAAGAAATAGTTTTTTATCACAATTCATATTAGGGCAATGTAGACTTGCTACTGATGTGTAATAAAGCTGAAACTAAATATTGAGTTTAAAATGTTGCCTAAAAACTGTGAACTCAAATTATGCCTTGGGAGAAATACCTTCTGCTCTAAATTCTCTGATTTTAACCTCATATTAATTTTCAGATTTAATATTTGCTTTTAGCATAAGGAATACAGATTTATTAGTGTAATGTGTAACATAACTCAGTTATGTAGATAAAAGGATCGTAACAGAAATAACGTTACTGACATAATATTGTCTTTCTTCCACAGAAATCCACATTTCTTCTCCAAATGAAGGTGAACTATCAACTTCCTTCTTACAAAGTGTAAATGGTATGTATACGAGTTTTGTTGCATGAAACAAAGTGCAAATAATATATCATTTTCGGTTACGCACCAAACACAGCTGTTAACATAAAGGATAAAAATTTGTGTATGTACATATTGGTTTGAAGTGTGAAACATATGGTAATTATCGTATTCCACACCATAATCAGCTGTGGAGCTTAACTGGATCGATCATGATAAGGTTTCAAAGTGTAAATGATAGCTGGATCGATCATGATAAGGTTTCAAAGTGTAAATGATAGCTGGATCGATCATGATAAGGTTTCAAAGTGTAAATGATAGCTGGATCAATCATGATAAGGTTTCAAAGTATAAATGATAGCTGGATCGATCATGATAAGGTTTCAAAGTGTAAATGATAGCTGGATCGATCATGATAAGGTTTCAAAGTGTAAATGATAGCTGGATCAACCATGATAAGGTTTCAAAGTGTAAATGATAGCTGGATCAACCATGATAAGGTTTCAAAGTGTAAATGATAGCTGGATCGATCATGATAAGGTTTCAAAGTGTAAATGATAGCTGGATCGCTCATGATAAGGTTTCAAAGTGTAAATGATAGCTGGATCGATCATGATAAGGTTTCAAAGTGTAAATGATACTTTTTCCTTCAGCAATCGAAATTTTATTTCTTTCAATTTTTAAAATATTAGCATATAAAATATTAGTAATTAGTATATCAAATATTAGTAATTAGTGTATAAAATAAATATTTTAATAATATGTCCCGAAAAAGTGTTACAAATTGTTAATTTCCCACTCTTTCTTTAGAAATATATCTTTTTGTTGAAGATACATTATAAACAAATACAATGTCGTCAGTTTAATAAAAAAGTAAATGAGTAAAAAATGTAACGTATTTATTACAGGAAAAAAACAGTGGATCAATAACTCAACTGTCGGTAAACCAGCATTCTCGGCCGAGGGCGACGCCGACAATAGACGGGGTAAATTGATATCTTAGAGAAAGTTAGATCATAAATATGAGGTTTGATAATAAACAAGATTACGACACTTATGATATACAACATTGTTTATTGACAAAAAGGGGACA
>NW_013666828.1:161214-191782 GCF_000517525.1 Limulus polyphemus
CAGAATAAAATGAATTTACATCAGTCTTTATACATTGTCAAAGTACAGTTGCTAAATATAACGATAATTAAACAAATAAAACACTAAACGGTAATCATGGGGAGAAACTACAGCAAGAAAACACAACGAAAAAAAAAAGGTAAAATCAGTAATACGAACATATTAAAAAATGTATAATTTAAATGAAGACTGCATGTTGTTCAGTGTTGAGGAGTGCTGTTTGATGTGGAGGGTTTCTTTGATCAATAATTCCAGGTCAGTCTTAGACTTGCAGAGGACAGAGAAATTTGATAGTATAGGTTTCTTCACTATGTTGGCGTATAGAGGAAACACAGGGGTTATTCAATTTTCTTGCGTTTTGATGGAAATTCCCATATGTTCATAGGCTCTGACTTTTAAATGACGTTTGGTTTTGCCAATATAGAAGGCATTACAGTCTCCACACGTGTAAAGATAGACAAGCCAAGAACAATAAGGAATGGGGAGGATACTGAAGCTGGAATCTGATAGAATTCCGAAACTTTTATCCATGCTCCCTTTTTTGTCAATAAACAATGTTGTATATCATAAGTGTCGTAATTTTGTTTATTATCAAACTTCGTTTTCCTTCGAACACATCGATTGATAAATATGAGGGTGTTCAACATCTAGCGATAGTCAGGGGAAAGACGATATTCAACAACCATGCGTGCTGTATTTAAGTTTTCAAATTCGACATTTTTTCGTCTAGTGAATTCTGTGAGAATACCATTTTAGGTATGTTCCACTGGTTCAAGTGGTAGGTTCTATATGATGTTTTAGAAGAAAGGCAGTTTTAGTTATAATATGATATACCAGGCTTAACTTTAACGTTATAGATTTCCAAATGTATTAGAAATACACTGTCTATTAAGTGCTCATCAGCTTGTCCTACTTTTTTCAGTTTTTCTAAAATACTCTCTGATTATTAAGCCTATTTAAAAAATATCTCCTGAGGATGGTCGTAAAAATACATATGTTTATACATAGCCTCATAAACTGTCGTATTACACAAAAAGTAATGCTATCTAAGTTATATTTTATATAAAGCTGTAAGTGAAGTACTTTTTCTCATATAAAATATCTGCAAGCATTTTATTTGGAATTATTAATTTTATTGAAACCTGTTAATTAAAACTTATTACAAATGAATAATATTAAATATACTGGTCAAATGGAAATATATTTTACCTTTGGAAGCTGTTGTATTAAAAAGAAATGTTACTTTGCTCCTAAACTTTCTTTATATTCTATACTCTGAAGATGACTTTGTCAGAAGAGTGTTTGAACTTATTAATTTTACCTTGTTGTTTTGAACCCTTTACTCCTTCTACTTTATCATCTACTCACGGTTGTAAAATTCTCTTTTGTGAGAGTAATAATTGATATTTTTACTTTTAAATGTCAATGTTTCTCAGATTTCCTTTTGAGATATTTAAATTTGCACTGAGAATAGTTCATTTTTAAAATATTTTCTATTTCATTTATGACTAGCAACATTATTTCTGAAGCAAAGATACAAAACTTAGTATCTTGAATGTTTAACTATTTAATTTGTTCGTAACTTTACATGTTGATATGTAATACAATATGATTTACATTATCACATGTTGATATGTAATACAATATATTTACATTGTCACATGTTGATGTGTAATACATTATTATTTACATTGTCACATGTTGATGTGTAATACAATATTATTTACATTGTTGATTTTCCCATTAGAGTGTTTTATTTCTTCACGTTTACTTTCTTATTGTTCATTGTAGTGAAACTTTGGATTTAATTTCCAGGTTTCTTTAACTTAACTGTTTTACCACTTTCTTTCAATGATACATATTTAGGAACACCATCATTTTACCCTATTTTTAATATTTAAACTCCTATCTTTCATAAATATTTTTTTTAAACCAGGCAAGTTTTTCTTTTTTACCTTACGGCAATTTGCTTGTTATTTCTACTCTGTTTAATTCTGTTACTGACGTCTTTTCCCATAACTCTTTTTTGTTTGACATTATTTTCGCTTCGATACAAAACGTGATATTTTAACTGGTATTCACTTGGATGCCAAATGTGTCATCTCAACTGAAAGACAACCAACAATTGAGTTGAAAGTAGCATCAAACACAAATTACGAGGAATAATTGTTTTCTTGTAATTTCATTTTATTTGTTACGTATTTAGACATGAAATAATATACTTTAGTCCTAATAGTTTCAAACTGGACCTGACATTATAGTAGTAGTTTTCTACAAGATATGAAATAATTTTCATCGAAAATTTCTATATTTAACTTTTTTTTTTAATTGACCAAAACAAATATTACTACATCAGGCTAACTTCAAGTTACGAATTTATTCGAGTTTGTTTTATGCCATTTTGCTCTCTACATTTTCAGCGTGACTGTTCTAAGGCTGTGAAATAATCACACAAGAATATGTACCTTCTTATGGTCTATGTAACGTTTTCTCCAAATCCGTGCCGGTGACAGCTCATTTGTTGTTACACTAAATCTCAACTTTGGTGAAACTTTGGAAAAAGAGTGAAATGTAAGCAAAATGGGAAAAATAACTCAGCCTGATAAAGGATAAAATTACGTCAGTCAGATCAAGATCTTGTCCTACCTAAAACTAACAGTACGAATAAGCCAAGGTTTTGAAATCTATGCATTAATTGTAGACCTAATTTGGTTTTCGAATATACCAGTAACTGGCTTAACTTTTACACTTGTGACCGTAATAGTTTTTGAATAATTACATTCGTAGAGATATTAAAGTTACTGGATATTGTGTACAGTAAGATAAGACAAAACATTTGATGAATGCGCTATACTGAGAAATTCCTGAACTCATTTTGGATTTTCGAAATTCGAAACATGAGAAAACTCATTTGAAAGGTTAATAATATCTTGAGTGCTTGCATAAACAAATAAAAACATTTTGTGCAATGGGCAAAATTACCATTGTTGTTAACACTGACTAAACTATTTTCCAAAATTACCATTGTTGTTAACACTGACTCTAAACTATTTTCCAAGTTTCTTTCACTTCAGCTTCTCAAACCCAAAACGACTTACGACAACGTGTGACGTCAAATATGTAATGGATCTTTACTATGTTACTTGTACGTTATGTATTTACATAGTTTTGTATATTGATAAAAGGTGGCAAGTTCAATGATCATACAAGAAAGAATGACAGAACTTCCAGAAACAGCTCCTCAAGTTCTCCAGAATTACCTGGTAAGTTGAAGTAAGGATTTAATCTATCAAATAAATAAATTAGAATTTAAAATAAGCTTTTAACTTATTATGTATAATTGAAAAAACAACAACATAGAAACTATTCCAGTTTAGTTTATATATTTGTGTATTGATTCAACAAAGTAAGTTAAAGTTTTATAGATTATTGGAATAATGCTGAATATTAAGAAAATTGAAGATTATTTTAAATCCTATGGATTGAAACTCATTAACCTTATACATTGCTTGTGAATTTTAAAATCCTGCCCTTAAAGTACACGCTTTCTATGAGTATTTTAATTGTTACCAGCATCGAATGTATTATCATTCGGATACCAATTTATAGAGAGAATTCTGAATAACCATTTTAAAGATTTTTGTAAACTACCCTTTCATTACAAAATTGCCCGTTCAGAAACCCCTATCAATTACTAGGACCTCTATTAGTAAAAAAAAAATAATGTACACTTATGTCCTTAATAATAAAATGTGCGAAAATAGATAAAATCGAGGAGAAAGAATCCTTTCTCTATACCATCTCCTAACAAACCATTCTGAAACTTTGACAACTCTATAATAGAGGTAGATATTTTTGCTGAACCTAGCAAAAGATTTCCCGTGCCTATGGGTAGTTCTTAACAGACACAACGAAAATCGATGAACGCCTGCTGCTACTTTGTTAAGTCCTGCATCGTGTTAATTATTCCGTTTGTTAAGCCGTTATTACGATAACTTTCTGGTTCTCAAGCAAGCCGATAAATCGGTACTGTTCCATCAAGCTTCGTTTTCATATCTTTCAGCGGGGTGACATTTTATACGTGTAAATTATAATGCGTGAATATCTCATCCAAAGTGTGCGAAGGAGCAGATTACGTAACTCAAAACGGTATTTCATTAACTATATCTCAGTAACTCCTCATTGTAATGTAAATTATTAAACTAGTACAGCAACGAAGACCGTTTGATAAAAACAGCGCGTTATCTATAATGATAAGCGGTTAATGTATTGCTTCCATAAATCAAAATTCCATTCTTCCGTTGCATTGTGATTTAGTTTTATGTATAGAAAGGATGTCCGTACAAGAAACTCTGGCGGTTTTATTTACGAAATCATTATGTGGCTTGTGTGACTGATCGATCTAAAGTTAAACTGATAATGTTTCCAAAAGTGTCATGAAAAGAGAGTAAACATTTCAGGCAAAGAGCTTTCCGGACTTTTTCTTACGCCGTCGTACGTTACGCTTCAATTCGCTTCAAATGAAAACATTTGGCATCTTTTTATTTTAGAAACATACAATCAACAACACGTAAAACGGGGAAGAATAAAAATGTGAGAAATATAACCCACTTACACATGTTCTACGTATATCTCCGTGTGGGTGGGTGTACGTTCATACAAGTATTACAAAAAAGCATTACGTGTCTAATTAGGTTTTAACTAAAGTTGATTTAAGCTCTGATCTTCCTTACGCTAAAAAATACCCACAAATATCGTCTATTTACAACTTATCTTACTACCTCACTATTAACGTAAATAGTATGTTCATTCCTTCCAAGTGTAAACTCATTCAGGCTTTTTTGAGTGTAAGGAACAATTTTGGGTATAGAAAACAACGGAAGATAGACATTGTCTTTGATATGAATATATAAAATTAATTTAACTTGGTAGTACAAATACTTGTATACATAAAAAAGTATTCAAAAATACTGTGCTAGGGATAAACCTTTTTTCCAAAGTTACTTCTACTTCCATAGTATATCTATGTAAAAATGTTTCGAGAAGTTTCTATAAACTACTAGAGTGATACAGTAGCTCAATGATTTATGCACTTTTTGTACTTGCAGCCTCCTAATGGTTTGTTACGGAAATAAACTGTTCATTTTATATATTAGAGTCGTTTTTCAAAACTTGGAAATTTTAGATTATCCAATGAGGAGAAAAAAAGAGCTCTGTGATTATGATATATACATGTATTGTATATAGCACCCCTCGTGTAGAATTCGTGAACTATAACATTATTATGTGCTTACACTTTGTGCTTGTGCATAATCTCATAAACGTACTTTAAAAAACAGTTTGTTCAGCACAATAATCTACTGCCTAAACGCATTTTTGTGCATATCGTGCACATTAGAAGCACGTCAAGAAAATTAGCTTACTAGTTATTCCTATGTCGGAGCCAGCCTAAAGAAATGTCTCTATAATTCTAGAGACGCTCTAATAAAAAAAAATCGTTCATTGAACCTAAATTCTAATACAAAATTCTAAGAATGGTGTTACGGTCGCTTTTTGTAGGAAATATTCTTGAGCTTGGTGTTACATTTCCTATCTTTCTGGAAATATGCTAGTGTTTGGTGCAATAGTTCCTTTTTGTTTGAAAAATGCTTGAGATTCATGTTACAGCTGTTTTTTGTTTCAAATACGCTTGAGATTGGTGTTACAGTTGCATTTTGCTAGAAACATGCTTGAGGTTGGTGTTATGGTCGCTGAAAATATGCTTCATAATTCTTGTTTTACATATCTTTTAACTAGTAATGATAACCATATTTGAAAATATCACAAAACGTTCTTGTTTATTACTAGAAACAATTGTTAGGCTTAAACAACAACAAAGGTTGTCCATTTGTTACAATATCTAAAACTTACTCTTTTGTTAATTCTCCAATAACTTGAGGTACTTCTGCTGAGTGCTTATTTTAATATTTGTTGATTAGGAACAATTTATCTAGTTCAGTGTTTGTCAGTACTTTTAGAAAATATTCAAATACATCCTGATATTCTTATTTTGGGGACTACTTCCAAAAGTCAGTCTTTCCGTATCAAAAACACGTAACATCAAATACACTTACAATGGACTATGTTTTTGCTAACGATTTTAGATTATATTTATTTTTAGTGATATTCTAATTGTTGATTAAGTTATTTAATTGTTAGGTTTAACATGTTAAATAAGTAGTTATACTTATTCGTCGTGATTTTCTGTCCATTTTTAGGAAGATTCAAGAAGGACCAACTCACATTGATTATTGTTAACGGGCTGTTACTTGGGGCATATTTTCTTCTTCATTTTGAGCTCTCCGCTGTTAGGTGAACTAATAAATGAGCTCAGCAAGAAAACAGAGCACAAGATGACAGAAGAATCGACGATAGAAAAATATTAGGCTTGGGACCAATGATATACATTTGAACAAAAAAAAATAAAGATGTTCTTGTTCGCATATTAAAAGTTTGTGAAAATTACATACACAAAATGAGAGATATCAAATACAGCTAGAAAGTGAGGATTATTTTAATGCTAATTATCTAAACGCGACAAAATATGTGATCTTGAGCATCTTTATAAAACATTCTGCAATAATAGAAGTGTATAAAAATATTGAAAACCAAGTTATATATATATATATATATGTGTGTGTGTGTGTATGTTATATATATGTGTTATATATACACATACATATATATATATGTTATATATATATATGCATGTTATATATATATATATGTGTGTGTGTGTGTGTTATATGTATATATATATTGGTAATTCTAAAAAATATTTAAGTAAATGGTGAAAAGGTAATAAAACTATTAGATACCTTAAAGTCTTCATATTTCAATATCTGCGAACTCAACCAAGCCAAATTGAAGACCAGCCCAGAAGAAAAGTAGTGACGAACAAAGATATGTTAGATCTTATGCATAGGAAGTATTTTGTCCATACTAATGTTTCGTTTTTGTTTTTAAGTTAAATTAAAACAAAAATTTTAAATTCTCTCAAATTAAAATTCTTTTTTTGTGAAGTAAATCAGTAAACTAAACTTAAATGTTTTTCTTTTTTTTCCGGGAAATAACATTATGTAATATTTACGTTCAATTAGCATAAGGACGAACAAACACTTTTATGATGTTTTAATTATTTTTGGCGATTTGACAAATATTTAAAAATGCAATACAAATCCGAGTAGTCCAATAAATATTTATTCTTTAGAGCTTAGCCTTCCCGTTGCCTTCCAAACAAACATTAAAACTTTATATTTTACAACTCAGCCTTCCCGTTGCCTTCAAAACAAACATTAAACCTGTATATTTTACAACTTAGCCTTCCCGTTGCCTTCCAAACAAACATTAAACCTTTATATTTTACAACTTAGCCTTCCCGTTTCCTTCCAAACAAACATTAAACCTTTATATTTTACAACTTAGCCTTCCTGTTGCCTTCCAAACATACATTAAACCCTTATTCTTTACAGCTTAGCCTTCCCGTTGCTTTCCAAGCAGACTTTAAACCTTTATTCTATAGAGTTTAACCTTCCATTTGCTTTCCAAGCAAACTTTAAACCTTTATTCTTTACAGCATAGCCTTCTTGTTGCCTTCCAAGCAGATTTTAAACATTTATTCTATAGAGTTTAACCTTCCATTTGCTTTTCAAGCAAACTTTAAACCTTTATTCTTTACAGTTTAGCCTTCCTGTTTCCTTCCAAGCAGATTTTAAACCTTTATTCTATAGAGTTTAACCTTCCATTTGCTTTTCAAGCAAACTTTAAACCTTTATTCTTTACAGCTTAGCCCCACATCCTTCCAAACAACACATTATTTTAATCATGGTGACTGTAAGGTAGTTGTTAGGGTTTACGAAATATAAATTATAGATGGACATATTGCTTCCAGGTCTGAAACTAGAAAACAACAACAACAACAACAGAAGATGAATTATTTGAACCAAAGTATTAATATAGTTATTAAAGTCCCATTTTTATTACACTTTTATAATGATGAATCAAAGATTAATAGAGTGAAAAAAACTATATGATATGAATTACAGAAAGCTATGCCACTTTTGTCCTAGTAGAATTATAGGTAAATAGGTATAACGCCACAATCATACACAGCTTCACTGTAGAAAAATGAAATATAATGTTTACACACATGGTCTGAAGACCTAAAAGCCTGATTATTGATGCAGGAAGTTATAAGAATATGTAATATCATGCTTTCGAAAAAAATCTGCTAGTGTTCATAGAACTAAACTAACTTCATTTGTGAACTAAATATATGACATTTACAGAGCTTATTGATATGGAGTATAATGGACTAAATATATGACATTTACAGAGCTTATTGATATGGAGTATAATGGACTAAATATATAACATTTATAGGGCTTATTGATATGGAGTATAATGGACTAAATATATAACATTTATAGGGCTTATTGATATGGAGTATAATGGACTAAATATATAACATTTATAGGGCTTATTGATATGGAGTATAATGGACTAAATATATAATATTTATAGGGCATATTGATATGGAGTATAATGGACTAAATATATAATATTTATAGGGCTTATCGATATGGAGTATAATGGACTAAATATATAATATTTATAGGGCTTATTGATATGGATTTCTTGTTTAATTTCAAATACGCTATACAATTGGACAAATATTTTAGTTTATCAAATACCCATTGACAATATTAAATACGAGTGTGTACTTTCGTTTTATATCATACAAGTGATTTAGTTAAGATCATAACCAAAGAAAATTTAGAATACGGTGCACTGAATAAATACAGATTTTGGTTGTTTGATTTATCCAATATTTTCTATATGGATTCAATATTGCAACTGTGTCAATAAGTCTCTATCTTAAATTTATAAAAGGAAAGAAAGCTGACCATACTACTAATGATAAAATCAATTTCGTTTGTTTCCACAATTGAAAGATAAACCAATATTATTTTATAGTTTTGAAATTGGAAGATCGATAGCTATTACGTTAGTTTTGGTCTGTTATTTTGTCCTTGTTACTCTTCTCAGTTTATGAACTGTTACGAACTTTATCAGCATAGTAAAACATCACAAGTAAATATTGTAAAAATGATTTCATTTTAAAGTGAATTTAGCCAGTGTGAAGTCTCTGAAGAGATCTCCTGCTTTTGTTTGGCGTTAGACGATGTTTCAGTCTCTATGCTGAGTCCTTCATTAAACAAACATACTTCACATAGCTCTTCGACCTATTTGTACAGTGAGTGGTCTGCCATAATTATCTTGACTAGAAAAAAAAGTATATATATATGGGATAGAAGGCTTAAGTACATTTTGATGTCTACATCGTTTTAGCTTGTTTTACAATTACGTACTTTCAATCAGATATGGATATTCATATTAAACTTAATTTTGGGAAACCATTGTATATTTACGAAATGTTGATATTAATATACAAATTATTAGCCTCAACGAATGAAGATGTATATTTGGACAGGCTTCAGTTTTATTTGTAATATTTCACCAGGGCAATTTATTAACTCAATGTGATATTTGTCTAGGACTTGTAATTGCAGCCAGCGAAATGCTTACAATTTTAGATACAACAGAACTTAAAAAAGCATTTTAAACTCAAATTTATCTAATTAAAACAACTATTATTGGATCAACATATGATTAAGAAAAAGAGAGAGACTGCTCAAAAACTGATTTATTTGTATATTATCATTTTTGTATTTTATTATGCACTTTCAGTTTTAAAAGAGTATAAAAACTCTGGCGCACGCTTCTGTAACGTAGAACGTAAAGAATATTTAAAACACATTTTACAAGTTTGTATACAGTGAGAGCGTACTTATTGAGTTAGTACTAAGGGCGTTTTTACTTCGTCATTATTAGGTGTGTTATATAACAGATACAATCATACACAAACAAGTATATTTTCAAACAGAAGTATTTCTTTCTATGTCATGCTGGAAATGAGCAATAAAATACTGCAGAATAAAATTTTACACACACACATATGTATACCGAAAAAAACTTAGGCTTAATTTGATTTTTCCTAATAATTTATAATTGATTAAAATTTCAAAACAAATTTTAAAAAATCCATTTTTCTTTTCTTATTGACAAATACTTACAGTACGAATATAAAAGCAGATTAAAGAAAAGGTGAGAAGTGTGGACAAAATAGTTCAACCAATCGATTAGAATAATCTAAAGGTCTAATGGGTGTTCATATTGCTAAACTGTTTTATGACGAAATCTCTATGGGCGAGTAAAAGTATCCTGTGAGTAAGCAACAAAATCGTCTAAAGATACCGCCACCGGTAAGAAGATTAAATAAACAAAATTAACATATATTAAAATACCTTGGGAGTCATCAGGTAAAAACAAAACTGTATCAGTATGATACGTTTTGATTTTATGCAGTGTTACTGATGACGAAAAGTATTTTCTACAGTAGAATACTTCGTAAAAAGGAACAGAAACAAAACATCTTTCAATATTTTTAACGTTCTTTCTTTCACCGGAATTTAGCGCAAGAGAGTACAAGCATATTTTATAGACTTTTCAAGTGTTTGAAAAGATATTGTGGATTCACACGTAGTTATATATATTGTAATGTTGATCAGTTTGAGTAGGGCTTTGTTTCACTATACGGCCATTGCTCTTGTTGCCAACGTAGAATACAAACGTTTTTAATAGTTCAGAGGCGACCGTAACAGTTAAGATTAATCATATACTGTACCAACCTAGTGTATTGTTCTGGTAAATGTAAATGATATCTTATTCTCATGGTAACGTCCCTCTTCCTTCCTTCCTCGAAACACACATACTCCCATATACGTTTAGGCAGTAAGGAAATACCAATGAACATATCTTCCAGTTTCAACATCCCAATCTATACTTTTATGAGATCCACGGCTGAAATAGAAGATTGTGTTATTTAAAGAAGAACTACACGGTAATTTTGTAGGATTTCTCATAAATTAGGGCTAGTGTTCATGGGAAACTCTGGTTAGGAACCCCCCCCCCCAAAAAAAAAATGGATTTTTTTTTTCTGTGAAAGTATATCTGGGATATGATGCGCCACATAAATTTTAATTTTTGAGTAACCCTTCTTACATATACAGTTTTGTGGATTGCCTTTAAATCCATATTTTGATTTATTTCTGTGTTTTTATCCCCGATTATAAGTACTGTTTCATTACAGGAAAAATCATTATTAGCTTTGTATTATCTTTAAACATAAAGACATTTGTACTTTGCGTTTTAACTTCTAAAGTATGTTGTAAAAGTTTCTTGGGGTTTCTATGTTCAAATTTGTGCTTCCTAAGAAATAGAGAATTCACCTGTACCTTGTATATTATACACTATAATTAATGTTCAGTGTCCAAGTGTATCGAGTGAAATATATCGATTCTGTGTATCATTATCTATTCGTTAAGGTTCGGGTAAAGAAAATAAACGAGTTTTTGTAACAGTCCCGTAGCTTAGCGTGCAGTGATTTATTGGGCACAAGTACTAAACAAACACTCAAAGGAAACTTCAAACTCCTATCTGAGGGGAATTACGTAATTTTTTTAAAACTTCCTAATATCAGATAAAACACTAAATAAAAATTAGAGTGAGGTAAGGCTGCCTGCTTGTGTATAACATGTATTTGGTTGCTATGTTAAAATGGCGAACAAATATGTAAAGAAAATGATATATTTCTCAGATTCTTTCTCTAGGACTCTCATATAGTGTCTTCGAATATTTGTGAAACTTTCGCTAAGATTCTTATTCTATGCTTATTAACCCTGTAATTCAAACATAAGTCAAAATATAAATATTACAAAAGCACTGGTTAGAAAATAGTATTCGTCTGTCAGTAGCAGTTTAGGTTTAAATTGAAGATTCTGAGTCAGAAATGAATTAGTTGGTTCCCAAGAAGATCATTCATGAATTAAATGTCAAAGAACATATACCACGAAAGAAACCGAGGGTGGAGTAGAAGCTTTGTCTCGTCTGATTTCGGTACGGTTTTTGTGAATTTCATTAAAATATTATACAAATAAAAATTAGTGACTCAGTTACTAAACAAAATGATCAACTAACTCGACTTTTGTCATTAATTCGATGAAAAATCTTTACCCATTACTGTATGAATGGAGATAAAACAAATGACTCAGCCTGTACGTTGACTTATAAAGGAATTTTATGATCTGGTTAGCCTGTATTCAAAGTAATTACATTAAGTGAAAAATATTGTATCTAGCTTATTGATAAGGCTAAGATCTGAATTCCAATTACCTTCCTAATCTCATACCTGATACACTAAACGTGAGTGCAGCGAGAATATCACGTGATCGTCCCTGGCCAATAGTACCCTCAGAATTCGTTAATAAGCTCATATTTTATGGGACACAAGGTTGAAAAGGTTAATTGATGTGTTCATTTAGTAATGCTGTTCGTTCTACCGAATACCTTAATATCCTTGACATTTCTGCTCTTCCAGAATTTGAAACAGTGCAGGTCTTGTAATGTTTATTGCTTTGGGTAGAGCAACTGGTCAAAAGATTTTAAGAAAAAATATTCGGAATTAATTTTATTATACAAAATAATGGAACTTTCTTTTCTTAGAAACTTAACAGACAAAATAACAATAAATATTAACTTTGGGATTAGTGAAACACTTTAAAATATTAAATAATTAATTAACTGAAAGGTGACTATTAAGTAGAATAAACGTTATTATAAGTGGAAACCATTGGTCGAAAAAACATTAATACATAGTGCTTAAATTTTCTCGTGTCCTTTTTCTTACGAAGACAAAAGTGCCCGTAACATGATAACGAAGCACGTGTTTCATGAACTCTGACATTAGACAGACGACTTAGTGTAAGAATATTTTATACAAATACTATTTTACTTTTAAGAAGAAGCATGTAGTAATATTATTAGCCACGTGACCAGTAAAACGGAATTAAAATGTTAAATTAGTTTAGTTGAAATTCTAAAGAACTATCAGAACAAATAATATGATACATTATTTTCCACTTGCGAACACATGTAAATAAACTGTTTACAAAAACTGAACATGTTCAAGCAAGCTAAATCTAAAAATGGTTAAAAAATCCACTGTTCTTCTTTAAAAAGGGAATTTTGGAAAATTTAAAAAAAAACAAACTAATAAATTCCATTCCTCTTTTTTTCTGGTAATGGTAATTTATGCTAAATAAAACTACATAAACTTGTTATTTACGTCAGCCAACATGGTGTCGGAAAACTATTTTGTCGACCAATAGAATATTGAAAATATTCAAATACCATATAACTTAATAATACTATATATATAATAATTTTGCTCACTGCTTAATGTTTTAACATTAAACTTTTGGTCATTTCTTAATTACTTGTAATTTACAGTTCTGATTTATTTTGTTTATTTGTAATTAAGCACAAAGCTACACAATGGGCTATCTGTGCTCTGCCCACCACGGGTATCGAAACCCGGATTCTAGCGTTGTAAGTCCGCAGACATACCGCTGTGCTACTGGGGGACAATACAGTTTTGAAGCCAACGAAATTTTAACGAAAGAATAAAGAAACAGTTGCTAAGATAGTTGTTTTCCATATTGAAAAAACTCTCAACCAACAATTTTGACAGTCGTAGAAGATTGAAGAAAACTGTTTCTTGTTTTGCCCATTTCACAAGTTCAACTAAGTTTTCCTTCACTCTCATGAGTCTACAGTAGGATTTTCTTTCTTAACACATGATTATTTGAAGTGATTCCAGTTCAAAACACTTAAAAGACATGTGGCATCAGATTGTTAAACAAGAGGTCTCTAGACAACAATTCACTGGAGAAACACGACAGATGTGACACTTAGATTTTTACTTTACTCCACATCACGAAACCTATACTGAACACCATTTGAATATAAGGAGTTTCCTTCTATAATGAACGAAGATAAAAAGCCGTTTAGATAATATTATTTTCTAGATGTAAGAACAGCTGCCCCTTCTGTAAAGGTGTCTCTACTAAAGGGGTATTTGTGATATTTTCAATGTGCTAAAGCTTGTCATTAAGGAAAAAAATATATAAAAGGATCATAATGAATTAATTAGATGACAAGGTAGCAATAAGCAAAACAAAATATTTAACTTGTGTAGTGAAGGAAATAAATGTAACACCAAAATTTGTTATTAAAACATCGCTTTTAAGGTATTATACTTAATTATTGCATATTAATATGCTATAATCCGTCATATTTATACGATTCATTGATAATATACATAATCTGATTGTGTGTGTGAATGTTTTATGTGAAACATTTTCATTTGGAAAAGTAAAATTAATCGAGATCATAAAATTTTCATAGCTATTCAAAAAATCAAACTAGTTTTTATTAAAATTTCATATAATTTTGCAAACGTTTTGAGACACTTTATCCCATTCTTGAAAAGAAAGGAAAGTACGTGAATAATAATCTTACTTTTTGTAAAGCATATAAAAATGTATGAAGAATCGTACTAGTGATATCTAGATAGGTTCTTCCAGTGCTTCTAAAATAATCATACAATAGCTTATATTGTGGTACTCGATAGTGTTCTTACACAGCACCCTCTTGTGAAATTAATAAAAACGTTTAATATCAGAATATTAAAAGAGAGACGAACCACTCGTTAATGGAGATAATTCCCTAGGAACGTGATTATGGATTAATTAAATATCAGAATATTAAAAGAGAGACAAACCACTCGTTAATAGAGATAATTCCCTAGGAACGTGATTATGGATTAATTAAATATCAGAATATTAAAAGAGAGACAAACCACTCGTTAATAGAGATAATTCCCTAGGAACGTGATTATGGATTAATTAAATATCAGAATATTAAAAGAGAGACAAACCACTCGTTAATGGAGATAATTCCCTAGGAACGTGATTATGGATTAATTAAATATCAGAATATTAAAAGAGAGACAAACCACTCGTTAATAGAGATAATTCCCTAGGAACGTGATTATGGATTAATTAAATATTTATTTCCCTTGCTTTGCAATGAAGAAAATAAATAAAACCTCTCTCTTAACGTTCCAGTTTAAAAATGTATCCCTTAGTGTTCCAATTGAAATATAGCTTTCCTTAATGTTCCAGTTAAAATATTGTTTATCTTATTGTTTCAGATGAGTTATAGCCTCCTTAGTGTTCCAATTGAAATATAGCTTTCCTTAATGTTCCAGTTAACATATTGTTTATCTTATTGTTTCAGATGAGTTATAGCCTCCTTAGTGTTCCAATTGAAATATAGCTTCTGTGAGTTTTTCTGGTGGAATATAGTTTCCTTAGTGTTTTAAATTAAATGCAGTTTTTGTAATGTTTGAGAAACATTTAATCTCCATTAGTTCTCCAAAAACAATCTAGATCTGTAGTAGTATTTCAGAAGAAAATATAATTTATTAGTGCTCAAGATAAAATATAGTATCCCTTAGTGTTCCACATGAAATATAGTTTATCTTAGTGTTCTAGGCGAAACAAATATATCTGGAGGCCTTTATTAAGATTTTTAGTACTTGTCAAGTATTTAGTTTATAACTAAACAATGGAGTTTTTTTATTTTACCATCTGATAATGTTATCTTTATAACTACTATACGATTGCTGTCCATGTGGGAAATTCAGTTCTTAAACTTAATTATGAATGTTACTTTATTCACCTGTGTTTTTCAAAGTATGAAGTTTACTTAGACTTACTAGTTTTTAGTATTTATTCTTAATTTTTAACGATTGCTGTCCATGTGGGAAATTCAGTTCTTAAACTTAATTATGAATGTTACTTTATTCACCTGTGTTTTTCAAAGTATGAAGTTTACTTAGACTTGCTAGTTTTTAGTATTTATTCTTAATTTTTAATTCACTAGTGTATAGTAGGAAATGTATTGTGTGATTAAACTGTTTCCATAAGGATTATTGAGCTAGGTAAGTGATAAAGTAAACAACTTTTTACAATCTCCTACTTTTAAAGATATCTGTTTCTGATAACTTGTTGAAAATCAACTTTATGTATCATCCATACAATATATTTCTTATTTTACAACTGCAAAACTAATACTAACTTTTTTATTTTCTATCCAGAAGCCATAAACTAAAATCAAATTATCAAATCAGCAGAAAAACAGATGACTTAAGACACTAAATCGAAAAGCAAAGTCACATAAAAGTTATACTTGTTCTTAAGAGTTCACAAGAAGCGATAATAAAATCGTGTAACTCAGATGAACAACTAAGTTTTAAATGTGTTAAGCATGATGCACGTATGATAAATATATATAATAACCCCAAAAATTATTTTTGCTGCCTAGTAATGTCAATACTCAAGTGAAATAATTACTATGAACACTGTTCTGTTGTCTAAAAAGCCACTATACCTTCATGTGAACAATGGAGTGTCTTACTTGTAAAATTTTTAAGAATATCTTTATTCTTGTCAGATGATATTTGTCAGTTTCTCTCCCAGTTCTTTTACATACGTTCTTGTTTACATTTTTTTTAAGTTAAGCTCATGTAATATTAAAGTAATTGATGGAACTAATTGCAGAACGAACAAATGAAAAATTACACTGAGCGATATGTTAAAGAGGAGACATGCTATTCTGTAGTATAGTGGATCCTTATTTTCATTTCAACTCTCAAAATAACAAAGGGATATACAATCTCCAATTTTTGAACATCGCACCCACATTTCAGTCAGCTAAAACAATAACATTATTACATTTTCACTAACTAAATAGTAACTATCAAAATTTAACCATGAATATGTCAAAATGATAAAAAGAAAATTATAAAACTGCACAGGTTGTAACACAATGCATCACTAGTAAGCGGATTAAATCAAATTAAAAACGAAATCCACGCCTTGTTATTTTTATTCGTCAGTACTTAAATTCAATGTGACTGTGTACGACAAATTTGATAATTCTAATACGCATGTTAATTTTGTAAGTAATACGCAGTTTAAGTTTTGAAGTTTCCAAAAACAAAAACAGAAAAATTAAACGGAATATTCCATTTAGTTAGTTAAATGGTAAAAAGAAAAACAAAAGGTTTAAGTGTAGTGAAAATAATGGGAGGACATGTGGGATCCATTATTCTCAATACAGATTGATAGCTTTTTTTCATCCCAGTATTTTCCACTGGGACAAGATAATGAATATCCCACAGGGTTTCCCAGACTTGCAGCAGAAATTAGTTTGAAAGCTTTTTAAGTATCTGTAAAAGTCTCACAAAGTATAACTAAGAAACAAGAAGCTTCTTCACGGCACTGTAATCTATTATCCTAAAAACCAAGATGTCTTAAAAGTCTAACTAATAAAAACTTTTTGGACTTTTTATTTTGTCAACGTCCTCTTGTTTGTTAAGATTCTCGTTCACTGTCGTTTCCAGTTTACCTGGATTTTACTTACATTCTTAACACTGTCGGCTGCAGTATCTGAAGTGCTGTATTTCACAAGCTATTTTCAGTTGCACAAGTGAAGAAGTGTCAACAAAGTACATGAATAAATAGCATGTGTTTTAAGAATTATTCAATGAAAACACTACTGTGATATAAACGACTCACCTGCGTTAATCAAACGCGACATACACTCCTAAGAAATTTAAAGCACATCCATTTTAGCTTTCGTATTTTTAACGTAAAGAAACAAGTAATAAATGATACTAAATAAAACTTCACTTCTCTTAAGTTGAAATACGTGTCAAAATTAAATGTAGGTCATCTGCTGTTTAAACTAAGACATTCTTGTGTTATTTGATTTATTTTGTTGTACCAATAAACACTACCTTCCGACAACCAAACTGATTACTTGGTTGTCATGAGTTAATCTGTCACACAGACACGGCAGAAATTAGCTTAACTCTCACTGAAAGTGAGTCAACATAGTATTTCATAAGATATGCAGTCTAAGGTTTACGGTTCTTTGATGCCTGTGTACATATCAAATAAGTGCTTTCCAGGAAGCGGTGCCATTACCGTTTATTGCTCATGATCCGGAGTTGATGAAGCGTTAAAGCAATTTAGAGAGATTCAGTAACTAGTTTATCAGGTTCAATGTTTAAATTCGTTGTCTGGATTGAACTTTATACAGACTCTTTGGAACCAAACAGGATAACGTGATCAACAAAATAAGAACGGTCGATGTATGTGATAATTGAAATGTTTTCATACATAGTGAAGTAAAGAAGTGAATAAATTTACTCGCTAAAACAGAAACATTTCTCGAATGCGTTGAAGTTAAAATACCTCGTGACAGACACTCATTTAACTAACGTTAAACGTTAAACATTAATTAACGTTAAACAGCAGGTATCGAAGAGGATAGTTCGAACAGTTATGTTGGTAAAAACCATTAGTCACATTTCTCTAACCAAATATGCTGGTAAAAACTATTAGTCACATTTCTCTAACCAAATATGTTGGTAAAAAACATTAGTCACATTTCTCTAACCAAATATGTTGGTAAAAAACATTAGTCACATTTCTCTAACCAAATATGTTGGTAAAAACCATCAGTCACATTTCTCTAACCAAATATGTTGGTAAATACCATTAGTCACATTTCTCTAACCAAATATGTTGGTAAAAACCGTTGTCAACATAAATGTTTATTTTTCTGAGCGACGATCAAAGCCAAACTATGATGTTGTTTTCTCAGTGCAAAGACACACAATGAGTTATCTCCTCTCTGTCCAACGTGGGAAATCGAACCCTGGATTTTAGCGTAGCAAGTCCATAAAGTTACCCCTGGCTCATACGGGGACAAACAGGAAAACCGATTCTACTTCAGAATAATAAGCTCCGTAATTGTTCTTACGATTTAATCAACAAAATATAAAACCGTGTGTTTAGAGCAGAGAACAGGTATTCAGTGATAATCCAGGAGAAATTTGGTTAATAGAAATAGTGTAGTTGATCCATTTTTTGTGGACTTGCAATGAATAAAAGAAGTTGCCATATAATGCTACATCTGTAATAAAGAACTATTTTTGTTGCTCAGTTATTTCCTTTATGACTCTTCAGTTGTTTTCTTTTTAATGTTTTTGGTTATCTTCTTGATATTTTATTACTCTGATGCTACTGCTGTTTACTGCAGTTTGTAATGTGACTTGAGAAGTGGCACAGCAGTATGTCTGCGGACTTACAACACTAGAGATCGGGTTTCGATACAGATAGCATATTGTGTAGCTTTGTGTTTAACTTCAAACAAACAAATGATAATTTAAAATATATGTAATTATTTACTCTGAAAAGCATTATTTAAAAAGAAAGAAACAATACAGTATTAAATTATAAAATTTATAGTTCAGACTGAAGAGTTCGTTTTGCCGTTTATGAGAAATAAAAAATACGACGTCTTATTACTCCAGGAGTAATAATTTATTTAAACTAACTTTTCGACAGTAGAGTTTCGTCGGAACTATTGTGTAAAGAAACACGTACTTACTGACAAGATGACCATTTTCTAGCTTCGGTGGAACTGTATAAGTGAAATTTAGTTTGAATATAATATTATTTTAACTAGAGTAACTCTTATGATGCACAATAAAATGACAAACTGTTACTGAAACTAAAGATACCAAGTTTCAATAATTCTCGAGGAAAGTTCGAATTTTTCTCGGTAATTGTACACAATTAAATCTTGGAATACAGGTATGTCTCTGTGAGAGATATAAGGTAAATATAAATTTCATTATTAAACTATATCCTTCCCAAATAATACTTTATATACTAAGAGAAAATTGAAAGATTCGATTAATTATTTATCTTCTTGTTCTACTAATCTCAAACTTTAGTATGTGAGAAAACGTTGTTATTCTTATCAAGGCACCTAAAAAATTACAAAATAGTTATCTTATCACATCAAGTAAAACTTGTTGTTTCGTTTATCATTCTTATTATGAAACATCGTATGATCTTTTAGTAAAAGTTTTTCGTATTATTTATAATTTGTACTATATATTCCATTCTTCTCTACTACACTAAAATCCAATTAACTTTGATATTACGTCCTTTATGCGTGCACTTTTACCCTTGTTACTTAATGCCTTCCCTTATTTTAAACTAGCTAAAGTACCCAGCTTCGCTCGGGTTATTAGCTTGATATATTCTAGATGACTATGTCAGTGTGTGTATTCTGAACCAATTTTTGCACAGAAGAACAGTCAAAAATATTCTAAACATTTTTATTTCCCAGAAACATAAAACGTTGTAAAGAAAGTACATTAAATTAAGAATTGTATACTATCAAAGAACTTTATCATTGTTAAATATTTCACATTTATATTTGATATCATATTTTATCAGAATCTATTACCATTTTTTAGCAACAAAAGTACCACTTAATGTTATTGTTAGTCTACAACATGACATAAGAGCCATTGTTGGAACGCATTGTTACCAAAACACACTGGCTTTTCTATATATTAGAAGTTGTTAATCTAATTAATATAGGAGTGATAGTACTTGCCACGCCATTTTGGACGGGCTTTACGCTGGTATATAATACTAAAATAACGTGTCTGTCTGTCTGACTGTGGTTTTTATTTGTGATATAAGGAATCACTTCTTTTTTATCTGGTTTTTCACTAGCTTGCCTCATTAAAAGGATACGCACGTGCATGCGCGCACGCACAAAGATAAGATAAGTAATAATATCCAGGTGCACATCCTCAGGGTCCACTTAATATGAGTGAAAATGTTCAGGTTTCTAGGTTCTTTCCTTTTGGAGCTATGGCGGTCACACTTCTTTTCTATGTGGTTTTTCGCTAGCTTGCCTCATAAAAAAGTGAGCCCGTGAATAAGTAATAATACCCAAGTGTACACCCTGTGGGTCCACTTAATATGGGTGCAAAATGTTAGGTTTCTAGGTTCTTTCGGTTCAGACTGAAAATACCAAATACCGAAAACCATCAAATAGTTAGAATAATGAGATGTTGAAACACAATTCAGAAAGCGACGATGCATTACAACTATGTTGGAATAGATTTATAGATCTTTAAAAAACTTATTAATCAATTATTATTCAATCTGCTTCAAATAAAAAAAAATTCATATGCATCTGATCAAAGCTTGACTTTTGTAGTTGAACATTTTTGTTGTTATTCAACGTATAATGAAAACAAAAAGGATAATAAAACTATATATCTCGCTTCTGTCAAACAGAGCATGAAAAACGTTACAATTCATTCAGTTTCAGTCCAAATTTACTAAAATCATTACAAATATTAATCAATTCGAAAAACTGTATCAACTAACATTTGAAGTGAGCATAGTTTATAGCCTGTGAAATCATTAAAGTAAAATATGGGAAAATATATTTTCCCTATATCGTGTCAAATATATCCTTAGAAAATTACCCAAAACAGAGATTTAGAATTTATCTTAAAATCTGATCGAAATGTTTGATAAGTGTTAATAAAAACTACTATTTTATGTTTTTGTGTGTGTGTGTGTGTCAGATGGAAAAAGCACAAGGCTCTCCTGAGTTTCTTAGTTTAAAACTAACGAAAAATCATGTTTTCTGCTTTTTAAATATAAATGTAGAATATATATTTTATATTCCGTAAGTACCTTTGGTTTTGGGTAAAATAATAAATTAGTTGCGCAAAATAAAATAGTTTTGATAAAATCAAAATTATCGTGGTATAGATTAACAAAATATATCCAGATATCATTTAAACATGAGATATGACACAACCAGCGTGCCTGGAAGGGATCATATGTACATTACATAGATTACCAATGTAAGAGTGTGTACAAAGTCCCTACATGTCAAGAATTACTGGCTGCTGAAATAGTTGCACTGTTTGGTCACGATCAGTCTACTTTAACTAAGTCCTTTCAAAGATGCCCCCCAGTGGCTCAGCGGTATGTCTGCGGACTTACAACGCTAGAATCCGGGTTTCGATACCCGTGGTGGGCAGAGCACAGATAGCCCATTGTGTAGCTTTGTGCTTAATTACAAACAACAACAACCTTTCAAAGATATCGGGAACATAATAATAGAACATTTAAACTTGTTCAGTTCTGCTGAAGTTCATATTTCATCATGAAATTTTCGATTGCTAGGATTAAACAATGTGTTATAAATCATATGTCCAACAAATTCTCAGTTTCGTTATTATATAGCCAGTGTGGCTTCTTTGGAAAAAGTTGGGATATGCTAACTATACTTCAACTGCAAGAATTCTTAGAACCATTTATATTGATGTAAAGCAATTCAGCACTGGATTATTGATAATTGATCGTGAATTTTGGGAAATGGTGAAATATACTTCCTCCAGTTTTTGAAGTGAGACTGTAGGCAGACAGTGAACACTATAAGTTATATTGCTTTGTACCTACTATAATAGACTGTGCTGTGGAATGTTATGATGTTCACTAGGCTTTAACGTATCTGTTAAGGTGTTTACAAGTTTACATGCTCAGAAAAACAAAACAAAAAAAAAGAATCGTAAATCAATACGTTCTAGGAGCCATGGCTAGTATTTTTGGTTAGTAAACAAATATCTTGAATAGGTTCATAAGGACTACTCCTGCTTTCTGTCTTGTTTTAGAGAGAATGTTTTGGATTCTGTCCTATGTTCTTCATCGGGTCTCAACACACAATCAAAAACATCGTTTCCAAAATGAGACAGATAGCAGGAGCAGTCTTCATGAAATTATTAAACATGTCAACACACTGCCAAAAATTTCTTTAGGTGGAGCCAAATATGTCACAAAGTAGCAACATTAGTATTATAATAGGCTATTCAGAGCTATTATATCTCATCCCTATAGAGCAAATATTTGAAGAACTTTTGTAGAGCTTAACTCTAAAGGTTATATCATTGCCTTCTACTTATCAGCAACTGGCAAAACTTTCGAAACAAATATGTCAGAACCTAGTTCTGCGCATGACTTGAAGAACAGTAACAGTTATTTAGGCAAAACAAAACAATGCTATACTGTATTAGGAGGGTGACCTTATTTTCTGAGTATATATTCAGGTACATTTGGCAGAATACGGTAGCGTTTCCTCTAAAGAATTACATCGAAATATATAAACCAATAAATTATTCCACCAAGTTTCTTTCAAGTTTTTATTTTTTGTTCTGTCACGCTGGTCTTTATAAATATTACTTGCTCTCTGTAACAGATACTTTTTGTTGATAATCAAGACACGCGGTAGTGGTCGTTCGGCCAAAAAACAACCTGCAGGACACACTGTGTGTTATTAATATGAGTGATAGTTTAGCGATTTTCCACCTTCTGTATTTCGGACTATGATAATCCAAACTATCATATATTTCAGCCAACGTACTTTACTGAACTCTTTCTTCACATACCAAATTTCAGTCCATTAAGAAATACCTGAGATATAATATTTCCAATTTTGATTCAGTTTCTTCCTATTCTTTTTTTTTTTGCACCAAAAGTACGAAGACTTTATTTCATACAAAAACATATTTAACTTTTACGGATTTTTTTCGAATTTGGTTCACTAATAGATTTTTACGACCTATAATTAGGAGCCTCATTTGGTGTAAATATAAGCCATATGTGCAAATTTATTCAACAAAAGTCGCTCAAATTTAACCAAAATGTTTACGCACGCCTACGCAAAAAGTCGTGTGAGCTATCGGTCTAACATTTTTACTACAGCTTCACCTAAGAGTAAAAGTGGACCGTTTTTAATTTTGTCATTCGGATTAAAGACGACTGACTTAGAGCAACAAAACTATAAGGTGAAAGGACATGCAGATACATAAGTATTAGTTAGGCCAAGCAAACTATATTAGCAGTTTGCAGCTCAAATTCTCAAAAGAATCATAAGGGTAGACGGTTATTATTGATTATTCATTGCCAACACAAATGTGCAAATGTATAAAATTTTATGAAGTTATCCTAATTAAAGAGCGTTTAGCGTCATGTGATATTAGCTTAAACAATTAGCAAAACTAATGATGCTTGATACGGCTGTACCGATTGCATGGGGGCGATGACAAGAAACTGTTAAACTAAATTCCATGGCGTTACTATAAAGGAAGCTATTAACATCGTTTTAGAGAGGAAAAACTACCACCAAAAATTTTTAAAAATCTGGTTGATTCTGTAAAATAAAGGTCTATTCCGAATAATAGGATTGCGATCCTAAAGCTAATGTTGGTTACTATCGAGTGTCACTTTCTTATTTGGTGTGGTTTGTAGGAGTGTATTGACAAAAAGTCATGATATCTAATCAAAAATATCACAACAATTAATTACCTCCACCACCGAAGATGGTTGGAGGCTATGTTTCACCCCTGTGTGTGTATTTCTTAGCAAGATTTCTCGAAAACAACTAAATGGATTTAGATAAAAGTTGGTATACATTTGGACTATACCACAACTTAAAAGTGATTAATTTTTGGTCAAGGTTACAGCAAGGTCACAAAAATCCAAAAAATCCCTATCTGTTAACATGGGGATCGATTTTTCTCACTGTTTTTGCTCTATAACTTAAATAAAAAAAGATCGGATTTAGATGAAACTGGGTGGACATGTGTAGAATATTATTCCTCATTGTTCCGCCATAAGTGGTCTATGTTCTTTGATAACGATGGACGTACGGACAGATTTTCGTCTTTTTTTATCAACGCTGCGTGGGGAAGGTATGTGTTTTACCGAGTGTCCCTCTAGTTCTTTTTGTTTTTACTACAGTTTTTCTTTTACTGTTTAAACTGTTTCAAAAACATTACTGAATTAAAAAAGTTATGTTAAACGATGTTAAACTTCCTGGGAATTCTCGCTATTGAGCCTTTACTGATGTTACATTAACTTTGAAAAAACAAAATGCTGCTTGGGACATGGTACACCATTACAAATCGACCGCCTAGTCCATGACAGAACAAGACAAATAAAAGCTTTCAGACTATCATTATCATATAGACCTCGGAAACAATTTACCGGCAATCTCGGTATGCTACGTTTAGTCAACAAGACACGAACACGACACGCGATCTAGCGTGAATAGGGAAAGATCCGCTCATTTGTGTACCCGCATCCTCATGTCTCATCAGTCATGAAAATGATTACAGACCACAACCATTTAACGCATCGTTAGACGAACTTCCACAACAAATGAAATCTTTTTCATCGACTACCCCTGATCTGAAGAAACAAAAATCCGTGATAAAAGGGATGTTGCTAAATGTTTCATTTTCTAATTATATTTCAGATGTCATGGTCATGCTTACTTGACCAAACAACTAAAAAAATGAATGTTTATATGTACAATAACTGTCAGACAAGTAGCTTTTAAGTTGGTTATTTATAGGTGTTTTACTAAATATGCTATTTTCTGGTCATATATCTAAGAAACACTGCAATCTAGTCAGGCATACATAAACTTAAAATGTCTATAATTTTATATACAAAACACTTAATCATATCTATAGCGCGTACTATAAAAATATATTCGCCGTTTTTATTGTGAAAATGTGGGAAAGTGCCTTCAGCCTCTTTATTCATTTTATAAGATTACAGACATGTAGGATACGTAATAAAAAATACACACCCACACCTAAAATGTTTTACACAGTCATTAATCCAGATGCATAAAAATATTTTAAAACACAATTCTAAACCTTAAATTTAATTAATCTGAACCAAGGGGTAGTGCAAATGCTTAGGTTCATTTGATTTAAAATAGCCAAGTAGTAAAAGTACTTTGAACTTAGAGCTAATGCACTTCTTGAACAGAAAAATATATTGTGGTGACGTAAATAGTAAGGGCTTTCTCTAGCAAGAATTAACAATTTGAGTTCAGGATTAAAAGTACTGATATCTTGGGCAACACAGATGATTTGATAGACACAGGCCTGATAAATGGTGAAAAGACCACATAACTTGAATTTGTTTATAACAGTTGCGCAGTAAGGAAGCCTCAATATGAGACTCAAAATCTACACAATGGGCTATCTGTGCTCTGTCCACCACAGGTATCGAAACCAGGTTTCTAGCATTGTAAGTCCGAAGACATACCACTGTGCCACTGGGGGGCAACCTGATTTTTCTAACATCCAAATGTGCCAATAAAAGA
The DNA here is from genome assembly GCF_000517525.1 of Limulus polyphemus. Lineage (NCBI taxonomy): Eukaryota > Metazoa > Arthropoda > Merostomata > Xiphosura > Limulidae > Limulus > Limulus polyphemus. The sequence continues at coordinate 187,360 of NW_013666828.1, forward strand.
TGGAATAATAAATCCGATACCATACAGTAAAATTTTCTTACGCCACTTCATGATATGGATAGGTCTTCCAAGTTTATTTGATATCATTAAAATTTGTTCATTCCATCTAAGGTTTCTTTGAATAATTATTCCAAGAATCTTTAGTGAATCAACTTTGGCCAGTGATGCACTATTAACAATCAAATCTTCATTTATCGGTTCTCTAGATATAATCACATATTGTGATTTACTAATATTTAAAGCCAAGCAGTTGTCAATAAACTAAGCTTTAGTAGACATCAATACCTTGTTCCCAACTTTAAAACAACCCTCAAGATGATATGACTCAATAATAAGAGTCGTATCATCGGCGTACAAGTAACAAGTGCTACTTAAACATACTGTGAGTAAATCGTTCATATAAGTAATAAACAAAAGGGGCTAAGAATTGTGCTTTGAGGAACTCCACAGTGAAGACTACTGAGAACGGGTTTTGTTTCGTTAGTTATGGTGTAAAATAACCTGTTTTAGCCTGTTTTCAAATACGTTTTAGAATATTATATATATTGCCTCGTAAGCCATAATGAGCACATTTATACAGCATTAGTGAATGATTTACACTGTCAAATGCCTTTTCAATATCTAGGCCACAAACCAAAACAGGTTTCTTTGCTCCATAAGCCTTAATAATCTTTGTAGTGATTGTCAATAGACACTTTTCGGTAGACTGGTGTTTCCTAAAGCCAAATTACAAATTTCTTAGTACCTTGTATGTTTGAAAAAACAACAAAAAACTTGATGATTCGGTTATAAAAATACGCTTGACAATACGAGCAAATACAGAACGAATAGAAATTGACCGATAATTTTCGACCCGGTCAGGATCACCACATTTGTAAAAATGTACAATTTTTGCTATTTTACGAACACTTGGAAAATTTCCAGCAACACATACATTAGTAACAAATATAGTTAAAGGGCCAATATTAGGGCCACAGGTAGATTTTAACACAGAGGTTAATACATTATCCAACCGGCTGAAGAGTCTCTTGGTAGTGTCTTTATGGCTAAACGAATTTCAGCTGTGGTTACATGGGAAATATAAAGAGACAGTGTACAGGCTGATCCTCACCTTTGATATTATTAGTTGTGATACCTTGTCTTGAGAAATAATCGTTAAACGTATTAGTAGAATCAGTAACAATAGATCCTAAGTTGTTATAAATACTTGTAATTTTAGTTTTACTTTTGGTACTACCCATTTGTTTATTAATCGTTTGCCATATGTGACGAGTATCCCCATTTTGAAAAACTTTATTAAAATATTTGGCTTTATTGTCAGAAACTTGACCTTTAACAAGCACTTTGAGTTCTAAATATCTATTGTAAGTCAATAGATTACCAGTTTGTTTGACACAGTCGTTCTTTATGCCTAATGATACGCAGTTAAAATTCGGTCATCCATGATGAATATTTCGAATTACTTAATTTAACAATTTTATTAAAAGGAAAGCATGAATTACAGAGCATGTAATACTTCTCGACAAATGTGGAAAAATCCGAATCTACATCAGATTCCTCGTGTATTATCAAACTTATTCCAATCACATTTATTCAAGGCATGAGTGAAGCTCGTAATTGTGTCATCAGAATATCAGATACAGATATCAGAAACAACCACGGATAAAAAATACCGCATAATGGTCTGAGATGTCACAGCATACTACATCAGAAACAACATCACTTAAATTTGTAAAAATGTTATCACTTGTATACTCAGCTGCACCAATTAGCCAAGTAGGTTCATAAATACATGGTTTAGCATTTATTACAGACATCAAATTGTTTAATTCAAAGACATGATTTCGATCTGTAATTGTTTAGGTAACTTTAAAAAAAAAATCACATTAAAATCGCTGCCCCCCCACAATAAAAAACAACAAGAACAAACAAACACTGATTTATCAGAATTTATATTGTCAACTAGTAAACCATGTATATCCATCAAATCGCTGCCCTCCCCCACAATAACAAACAACAACAAACAAACACTGATTTATCAGAATTTATATTGTCAACTAGTAAACCAAGTATATTCATAAAATTGCTGCCCTCCCCCACAATAACAAACAACAACAAACAAACACTGATTTATCAGAATTTATATTGTCAACTAGTAAACCATGTATATCCATCAAATCGCTGCCCTCCCCCACAATAAACAACAACAACAAACAAACACTGATTTATCAGAATTTATATTGTCAACTAGTAAACCAAGTATATCCATAAAATCGTATCAGTGTCCAGAAGGTAGGCGATAAACACAGTAAAAAGTGTAAATTCCATTAATAGTAAAACTACACAAATCAAGACGATCAGATACAATAACGGAGTTAATATTAAACTTATACATTAATCCAGGACGAGAATAAATTACAATTCCACCCCAGAGGGTCTACCAAAAAATCGATATTATAGTTTAATAATGTGGTGGAGGCTTTATATCACAACACCGTGACTCAAAGAATATCAGGCTCACAACAACAAAAACATTGAGTTAATACATCATCAGTCTTATTCCTAATACTTCTGACATTTGTACATATCAATGTAAGCTTATTATTCATTGTCTATTCTATTTAGAGACTCCCTGTTTTAAATTTATTGTAGGTTGAAAATATATCTAACAATTAAGTCCGCATGCCAAAGTTCCGGTGAAATAAGCTTAGATGTTATTAATGATGACCATTCATCCTTCACACAATAGGACGTTGATGTTGTCATTCTTTCTGAACTCATCTTCTTATAATGTTTAACCATGAAACCGTTCTTTTTCAAAAATATCTTAATATCTGTCTAAGTTGTGTTTGGAGCACAATGAACAATATTTCCTATCACTATATGCTGATTTTAATGTATCTTCATTATCACTCATTTTAATGCCACGAGTAACAATATGTCGTTGACGTGGTTGTTTTCTTCTGGTTTACACCATTACAAATCCTCCCTCATGGTCATCTTTAACTTCATTGTCAATGGCTGAGTATGCAGGGTTCTCATAATGGGTATTATCATCGATACTAATTCTGTTTACGTCCTTCTTGAGTACATTATTCGAGCTGTTGATTTGAATAGTACTAACAGTTTGACGTTTTGTCTTAATAGCAGCAGCATGAGATCCTAAACTAGGAACTTTAGAGGAACTAACTTCCTAAACACGGTTTCTTGTTGACGCTGAAACTGCTACATTTCTAATATGTGTAAAGCAACCAACTCCTGAATGCATTCCTGTATTTCATTACAACATAGTTTAACTTCTTTAATTGAATATTTTCTTTTAAAACAAGTTCCAATTTAATTTTAATTTTGCTAACAAATTCCTCTAGAAAAGATAGCCAATTACTATCTTGATTTATTCATGTACGCACATTATTTAATAAGTCACTTACTTTACCATAATCTTGTAGTTGTGCTTGAGCCTAAGAATTAATTTGATTAATTCCGTCGACATTTGTGTCCATGACGGTCGCCATGATTGAAAAAGATATACAACGATTAGTCATGCATTTCGTACATTTCCATTTCTGACTTAGATCGCACATAATATTAAAATCCTCAGAATTGATATTCACAAACTTAATATGATATTTCAGCCGACATACATAACACGATATAACGGAATTTTCTACCTTATAGAGGAGCATATTTCACATACGTCTACAACGGTCGCCACTGGCTTTACTTGTACAGAATAAATTTTGTTGAAATGTCCAAAATTAGTAGTAAAGGTATATTCTCTCAGATTGTGCATCAGGCTGAAAATCGTTTTTAACACAACTTTCTTCCTTTACCACTTAAGTGCTGCTGACTAGCTGCCTCTCCTTTAGTCTATCAGTTGAAAATTAGAAAGGGCGAGCACAGATATCCCTTGTGAAGTTTTGCACGAAGATCAGAAACAAATGAACAAACAAAAGATCAGCACTAACAAAATTGTGCTCCTAGTGTACATTTAAATTGTTTCTGTCATCTAATTGGTTGTTTGAACTTTTATGACCTACACTTGACCGAGTGAGGCTACTTGTCCGATTGTCACATGAGCGTTAAAGCTGTCAATATCCATCTTAGGTTTGGATGTGATTGGCTAGTGATTGGATACCAATTTTTAAAAGACTTTTATTTTAGTTCAAAACAATCTAAGGGTGGCTCTCCCCCTCCTTTTGTCCTTGTTGTGATAAAGCTGAGTTTCTCATTACACTTCGTTTACTAATTTAATTTCAGCTATTCCAGTTCAGTTTATTGTAAATACCATTTCCTCAGTAATGACGAACAACACAACCACAAAAGGGACAAATAATAACAGAACATACACATCCAATTTTAGGTAAATTACTATACACCTGGAAAAAAGTTAAGCACCCCCAAATATTTTTCAGGATTGCTT